>NC_046158.1:195385-335385 GCF_011064425.1 Rattus rattus
CCCGGGTGGGAAGCCTTTCCTCTGCCCAAAGACGGACGCCCTCCCCTCGTTGATAAGTAGTTCTCCTGGCTCTGGGACTACAGCATGTCTTCTAGCTCTGAAGGAGCAATGGTTGGTTCCAAAGCCCAGAACCTTCACCTGGAGCCTAGCTATATGTTCTAGGTGCCATTACAGATGTTCAGAGAGAAAAGCTGGCCTGTCCTTTGCATCTGGTAGGGTTGTGAGGGAATCGAGCAGGCACATATAACACAGAGGTTGCTGAATGGAAGTGGAAGTGAGAGCTGGGGCAGAACTGGTGTTGCGGACCTGGCTGGGTCCTTTCTCTGTGGAACATAGTGTGTATGTTCTGAGGTGTCAACAGGACCGACTTCTTCCTCGGTTAAAGCATGAGTGGATTAGATTAACCCTTGGACACGGGGAAAGGTCTGTCTTAGAGCTAGACAGTGCAGGCAGTGTGCAAGATATGTGGTTACGTATTGCTTGGGAAGATGCAATAGGGGTCAGTGAGATGGCTCAGTGGGTAAAGGGGTTTGCTGCCAAGTCCGATGACCAGAGTTTGATATCTGGGTCTCAGCAGTAGATGGAGAGAACAGAGTCACAACAGTTGTCCTTTAGTCATGTGCTCTGTGTAGCCCCAAACATACACACAAAAAACAAACAAACAAACAAATGAAGTTTTTCTCCTACTTTTTCCTTTTCAAGACAAGAGTTTCTCTGTGTAGCCTTAAATGTTCTGGAACTCCCTCTGTTGACCAGGCTGGCCTCGAACATAGAGATCGGCCTGTCTCTGTTCATGAATGCTGGGATAAAAGGCATGTGCTACCATTGCTCAGACCTGAGTTTTGAAAACAGAAAGAAGAGAAAGAAAGAGGCAATAATTCCATTTTCCCATCCAGGGCTGAGTGTCCTCCCGAGAGATGCACGGGAGCGTACACTCTTGACCACGGTTCTTCCTGAGGGCGCCACTGCCATCATTTCAGAAACGTTGCTCTGGTAAAAGTCATGACCAGAAGCAGTTTGGGGAGGAGAAGGTTTAATCTTACAACTTGTAGTCTATCATCCTGGGAAGTCAGGGCAAGAACTTAGAGGCAGGAACCGAAGCAGAGACCATGCAGGAATGCTGCTTACAGGCTTGCTGTGCCTGGCTTGCTCAGCTTGCTTTTTTAAAAATATTTGTTTATTTAATATATATGTGGACTCTGTAGCTGTCTTCAGACACACCAGAAGGGGGCATCAGATCTCATTACAGATGGTTGTGAGCCACCATGTGGTTTCTGGGAATTGAACTCAGGATCTCTGGAAGAGCAGTCAGTGCTCTTAACCACTGAGCCATCTCTCCAGCCCTCAGCTTTCTTATATAGATAATGATGGCACTGGCCACAATGGGTGGGGCTTCCCACACTGATCAGCAATCAAGATATATCTTCAGACCAGTCTAGTGGAGGCAACTTCATTGATTGATTGATTGATTGATTGATTTGTATGTATGTATGAGTGTTCTATCTGCCTGTACACCTCTATGCCAGAAGAGGGCATCAGATCCCATGGTTGTGAACCACCATGTAGTTTCTGGGAATTGAACTCAGGACCTCTAGACAAGCAGCAGCCAGCCAGTACCGCAGATCCATCTCTCCAGCCCATGGAGGCACTTTCTTAATTGAGGTTCCTTCTTCCTTAGTGACTCTGGTTTGTGTCAAATGGACAAAAACAAACCAGTCGTAACAGCCTGGGAGCATCATGCTAGAAATCTCTTCCTGAGACCGATAAGGCCGACAGGCAGGCACTTTCCTCACACAAACATGAAACTGTTTGAGCATTGGTGGAACTGAGTGCTGGGGGGTGATCATGATGGCTCTCTCGGAGACAAAGCTGTGTCCTTCAGAAGGACAAGACTGTTTAGCTCTTGATGTTCTGTGTATGTGGCTCTCGCTAGGTGCCAGTTTCTACACAGATGTCACCATTCTCATTTTACACACGTCGCAGCGCAGGCACAAGCGGCAGCGTCAAGTAAGCCTCCCAGGATAGTACGGCTCACAAGGCAGAGCCTTAATGGCATCCAGACCATAGATCACTTACCCAGCCTAGTCCAGCCCCTCAGTCACCCTGAGAGGTGGGCCTGAGACAGGATCATCCCCATCACACAGGACAGGAAACCCGGCGAGTCGCTCTACCCCCTTGCTCGGCAAGCTTGCCTTTTGTGACCATCCCAAACAGTGCTGGGATTAAAACATGATGACTAGCAAGTTTCATGTTGGTTGTGCTCTGTGCTCTCTGCCAAGAACACTTAATCCCCACATTCCCACAGAGGTAAGTGGGGTGGGAGTCACAGCCAGAGTGACTTGGAACAAAGCCAGGGCTTCCCACTTCGAGGTTGCAGCTGCTGGTTCTTGGGATGGACAGTGCGGACAGACCCAAGGCCCAACGGTGGCATGGTGAGGTTCCTCACCCCTCTCCCTTTTGTGCCCCTCTGCCTGCCACCCAGCACAAAGAGCTGACCTGGGGTGCATCCCCTGGAGAACCCCAGGGAGGAAGGGCCGTTCTAGGATGCAATAGGGGAGTATCCCAGAGGGGTGTGTGACTTGTGTCTCCCTCTATGTTGGCCACATGGAGGGCGTTAGTGAGGGTTCTCTGAGGTAAAGAAGGGAAGCTACTTCCTATGATCTGAAGTGTGGTGGGGTTGGGATCGGTGGGAAACTCCGTGAGGAGCTGTGGCATGGCTCAGTTGGCGAGGAGCTTGCAGAGCACGCACAGAGTCCTATATTCCACCCCCATCACTACAAACGTTTAAAGAGGTCCTGCTTTTTTTAGCACAGCCCTTCAACTCTACCCTGATGGCCTGTCCCTCCCCCCCAGTGGCCTTGGTCCCACGGAAGAACACAGCCGCACCCTCTTAAGGAGTTCAGTTCCAATGAGGAATCTGGGAGAAGGAAAGAGGCAGGGCCTACCCATGATCCTGGGGCCCTAGAGAGTGAGGCGGGCAGGGTAGGGGTTGGGGAGATGATATCAGAGAGTGCAGGGAGCTTCCACTGGGAGCTTTCCGGAATTTTCCATCCTTAACATACACATGGAAAAGGCCTGTGTGTTATAATCAAGTGGACAGATCTGTATAACCACCACCCAGACCAGAAATTTCTGCCCTTGGTGCCCACTTGTAATACCATAACTAATTTTACTTGCATAGGGCTTTAAGTTAAAGCATTTAACTGATGCCCCCTCTCCCACCTTTTAAAAGAGAAGGTTGTATATGTCCTAGGTTGACCTCAAACTCACTGTGTACTCAAGCCTGGCCTTGGAACCCTCCCAAGTGCGGGGATGATGGACAGACAGGCCCTAGAGTGTGTCCTTTTGGGTCATTCTCCTTTGGCTGAGTACCGAGCTGAGGTCCTCCTGTTCACGTGACCTGGCTGTAGCCTGCTGGTTCTCAGAAAGGATGTCATTGTGGCAATTGGTGGCAACTTTCCACTTCTGATGGGCCTTGGGGTCCAGGGTGGGGTGTATCTGATGCTCATTGCTTGGATATAGATTTGAGAGAGGAATGACTATGTCACAAGCATGTGTTCCTGTGGGTTGAATGGATGTCATCAGAGAGGATTTAAGCAAGCTAGTAGGAAGAACTTCCAATCCCTGAAGGTTATAGTCAGCTGGCTCCTGCCCTCAGAGGAGGAAGCCATGAAACTTCCTTCTGAGAACAGGAGGAAGAGGCTCCATTCCAGGCCGAGTGACCTGGGGCCAGGCCTTGACTCCTTCCTGTCTGGCATCGGTCCCTTCCCCCATGGTCTAGGGTTCTCAGACTTCCCGGCAGTGTCCCAGCCACTTGGGGAGGGAACGAGGCAGAGGCCTTGAGTACCACCTCCCTGCTGAAGCCGATGCGTGCCATAGACAACTGTTGTTTCTGAGAGCAACAGCCAATGACAGGGTGCTTCCGTGCACACAGTGTGAAGGCCTAGTGTGCACACAGCCTGGGTTCCATCCCTCACGTTGTCATATGACTGGATGTGGTGCACACCCATCATCCTAGGACTGTTGGGCAGGCAAGATCAGAAGCCCTAGGTTGTCCTTGTGTACACGATGAGTTCATAGTCTACTTAGGACCCTGTCTCGAAAAGGGGGGAAAAAAAAGGTAGGCAGGGGTAAGCCTTGTCCCTCAGGAGCAAGTATGGGCCTCCACAACCGTCTTAAGTGCACATAGTAAGGGCTTCTCTGTGGAGATTTGCATCATTTTCCAAAGCGCCGTGTTCCACAAAACTGGCTTCCAGAGCCAGGCTGTGGAGGAAGAGCTTATCTCAGAACCACATTTAGGCATCCCATCAAAGTGCCTTGTCCGCTCACTGGCCTCTGTCCTGGGCTATCTCACACACATCTCCACTGACTGGCCATCCCTGGGAGGTATCACTTGAGTTTGTTTGCATCCCGCACAGCTCCCGGTTTTACCCCGGGACTGGGTGATGGGGAGGGTGGTGGCCTCGCCTCTTGTGACTCCTGGCCTGGTTTGGTCCTGTAGTTTTTCCTCTTGGTGAGGAAGTCAGAGGACCAGCCCAGAGCCCTGCTTCTGCTTTGCCCTGTAGACCTGAGTCAACAGCCTTGATAAACAGCCCATTTCCTGGGGCTGAGGGAGCAAAGGCTGCTGCTGAGGGATCTGTCTGCCCACCCCACCCCTCCTCTTCCTGAAACAGCTGTTTATTCTTTTGACAGGAGTTGGAGCCCTGTACCTTCCTTTCCTCTGAGCCCTGTCTCCTTCGGCAGGCGGGAGCTCCATAGAACTCGGTTGCTCTGCTGTTTGCTTTGGAGAGGACACAGCGGACGATGAGGTATGTTCAAAGGATCTGTGTTTCCCAGCCTTGGGTCACCGGGAGCTACTGTTAGGTCACCAAATGGTTCCACCTGAGGGAGGACCCTTGCTCTCTTCCTAACCTTTCCTTGGTCCCTTCCATGCTTTTGTTGTCCTTTCCCCTGTGTTTCTGGAAACAGGGCCTGGTGGAATGCTGGCTCGGGGACTCTGGCATTCTGCTTCTCTTGGCAGCGCCCGGGGCTGTGCCAGTCAAGGCTGCAGCCTGGAGTTCTCTGTGTAGGGTTTGAGTTGACGGGGTCAGGGGTCAGGGGTCAGGGGCTGAGTCTTGGGCAGGGCATGGTGGGAGGGTGCTGAGCCGTCTCTCCTCTGGGCGGACTCACACACTTCTCCATTGGCTGGTTGTTTCACTTGAGGTTGATTGCTTCCCATGGGACACTGCTCCCAGGGATGGCCCAGCACTCCTCTAGCATGTCTTGACTGTAGAAAATGATTTGATGGTGGTTCCTGGGGGCAGCCAGGAAAAAATGCTAGCTGGATCCCTGCTTTAGAGCTCCTGAAGGAGAGTGAAGCAGAGGTGCTGAGGTGTAAGAACAGGTCGTACTGCCCGTGATGTGTGTGATGGTTATATCTGTAGATTTAGTCAGAGACCTTACTGAATCTGTGTGTGTGTGTGTGTGTGTGTGTGTGTGTGTGTGTGTGTGTGTGTGTGTGTGTGTACACGTATGTGGACTTGTAGGCATAGAGGCCAGAAGAGGGCATTGAATCCCCAAGGGCTGGAGCTACAGGTAGTCATGAGCCATTTGGTGTGGGTTTTGGGAGCCATGCTGCAGATTTTGTAGAAGCAGAAAGCCCTCTTACCCACTGAGCCGTCTCTCCAGCCCAGCCCCGATTCCAACCTTCTCAATGAAGACATGGCCGGAAGCTGGTTTTTCTTTCTTTCCCTCCGTCAGTTGTATCACTGATACTGTAAAAATCTCTCCCTGTGGGGAATTTTATAATAAAATGGTCTCCCCTTATCTTAATCCTGCCCCACTGCGGAGAAGGAGACCTAGAGGTAGACGCTCTGACCTAACCCGTTGCTTCTGAACGTGTCCAGCAACCTCCTGCCAGCCACCCCTTCCCTCGAGCGTGCTCTCAGCCAGAACACAGAGCCATGGCCACCACAATGACCATTGGTGCTGGTGAGGCAGAAAGGACTTACAAGTGAGGACAGTGATCACGAGGCGCACAAGCAGATCCTTGCTAATGGCGGAAGAGTGATCCAGTCAGGTTCCCCCAGTTCATCTGAGGAGAAGCTGACCTTACTTAGTGTTTGGCCAGTTTGGGGGTGGGGGGAGTTCAGTCACAACGCCATGGCGATCCTGAGTAGCACAGAGAGATTTGGGTCTTCCCACCTTCCCAAAACAGTTGTCAGGGTCTCTGACCTCCAAGTCCAAGAGTCCAACACCGGGGATGGCATCCCAGCCCCAGGTAAGCTGATTAACCTTTACGAGCCCATTTCCATGGATGCAAAAATGGGATTAATAGTAGAGTTACATCACGGGATTGTTGTGGCGGAATCAAAAGACAGCTGGAGAGTGCTTTAGCCAGACTCAGGAAGGAAGCAGGTATAAAGCTGACTTGATGGGGGCAGGGCACCTTACGAAAAAGAATTTAAAGTTGTAGATGCGATATTCCGTAGGGAAGTGAGCCTGTGTAGACTATGAGACTATGAAAACAGCCAGGTCCTTCAAACACAACATTCAGAAAATGAAATGGAAAAAAAAAAAAGGTGGCAAAGTTGGAGAATGGATGAGATGAGTAGAGCTGCAGGATACACGTGCTTTACTTTGCCTGCAAATGAAAAACAATAAAATTTTCGCTACTTATAGTTACGTCCACACATGTGTGTCTGTGCGAGTGTATGTGCACATGGGCACACGAGTCCAGGTGCCCTCAGAGGCCAGAGGTGCTGAATCCCTGGAGTTCCGAGGTTGTGAGCTGCCCGGATGCTAGGAGCCAAGCTCTGTCCTCCGCTCTGGGAGAGCCGTGTGTACTCTGACCTGCTCAGCCATCTCTCCAGCCCCAGTACTGCAGACCCAGTGAGTGTCTTACTAAGATGGTCTAGACCAGAGGTTCTCCACCTTCCTAATGCTTCTTTAATGCTGCTCTTTATTGCCATGGTGAACCCCAACCATAAAATTATCTTTGTTGCTACTTCATAACTGGTTTTACTGCTGTTATAAACCATAATGTAAATAGCTGTGTTTTTCTGATGGTCTTAGGTAACCCCTGTGAAAAGGTCAGTCAGTCAACCCCTGAAGGGGTTGCGACCCACAGGTTGAGAACCATTGTTCTAGTGGCATTTTCTTATTTTAAATTACATTTATTTAGTGTGTGTGTGTGTGTGTGTGTGTGTACACAGTCAACACCAGACATACAAACAGTTCCTTGCTAATGGCGGAAGAGTGATCCAGTCAGGTTCCCCAGTGTGTGTATTCGTTTGTGTAGGGCTCTGTAACCATGGTGTTCTTCACTGTATCTCTGGCCCCGCTAGGTGCTTAGCAGGGAGAGGCGACTGCTTGTGCCGCCTCTGCTGCTGGTCCTGCTCCACCCCCATTTCCACCGCTGCCCGCATTCGTTGCTGGGCTGGGCTGGGCTGGGCTGGGCTGGGCTGGGCTGGGCTGGGCTGGGCTGGGCTGAGCCAGCAGGAGACTGACCAGCCAGTAAGGGGGCAGGGGAGCTTCTGGAGGGGATGATTTTGGGGAGAAAGCAGATCTCTTCCCCAAGCGGCGGTGTTATGGCTCTTATGACAGAGGCTCTCAGACGATGGTATAATTCCTGCACATCTTTAGTTCTGAACAGGACAATTAAATAGCTTTTGGATGGGTCAGTGTCTCTGACAGCAGGTACTTCCTGTTGGTTTGGCCTGAGAGCTTGGGAAGACCTCATCTACAAGGGTGTGGTCCTGTCTCTGTGACTGATCTGTCACATCCTCACCTGTGGAGGAGGGGCTTGGGGCATTGTTCTGCGTGACTTGGTCTGTCTCAAAACCTCTCTACAGGGGCCTATGGGGGGCTGCAGCTAGTGACACCCTGATCTACGCCTGCCATTCCTTTTAGGGTCCCCCAGGGATTCAACCTGTCTCAACCAGAAATCAGGGTACCTTTCACTGCCCGCCGCCCCACACATTTGTGTCATGCATGTGGGGGGTCAAAGGACAACTTGTAGGAATTACCTTTCTTCATTATGTAAGATCCCAGGATCTGGGGACGGATGTCACTAAAGAAGCAAAAGAAAAGAAAAAAGAAAGAAAGAAAAGAAAACCAAAAGACAGATTAGTTCATTTGGTCTTCATTGTAGTTGATGTTCATGACTGGTGATTGCTTACCATCGGGGAAGCGTCAGGCAGAACTGTTTTTGCCTTATAGTTTGTTGTTAGTGGTGTCTGGGATGGTCTGGACAGCTTCCCACTCAGGTGGCTTCAGGCGGATCCCCAGTGTGTAGTCCTTGTTCCTTGATAGGTTGTGCAGTTGAGCCGGGTGCCATTTTGGGGAAGCGCTGGAGGCTTGGCACATCGTGACCCCTAGCAGGAAGAAAGTAAGGCCTGGAGGCTGTGCAAGGTTCTGGGACCCTGGTGGGTAAGCGGGGTAGCTCCTCGCTTCCTCCTGCAGCCTCAGACAGCTGCCAGAGCTAGACAGCGATTCCTCCAGACTGTAGGGGATCCTTTCTACTTTAGAAAGCGCTTAAATTTTCTCCTATCTGTACCCTGATATGAATGAATAAAGTTCCATTTTGTAAGGGGACCCAGAGGCCCAAGCTTCATGGGGCCTGGTTAGCGAGCCTCTGTACTGCAGATATATTGGTTGGCTGAGGAGTCTCTCATTAGCTCATTCAGTCTAGGAAAAGCATACGGGCCACGGCAGCAGGGTGAGCCCTTAAGGAATATAGATGCCCAGTACTGATGTCTCATGCAGACCTGGTTAAGTGGAAAAGCCTGGAGGAGAGGCCTGGTGCCAATGACTTCTTTATTTATGGTCTGTGAAACTCTGTTTCCAGGACTTCTAGAAGGACGGCCTCGGCCTCTTTCCTGCCTGATGTTTGCAAATGCCTTATGTGGGCAGGCATGAGAAGCAGCAGGGCTGCCTGGCTGCAACCTTGCCCCAGATTTGGCTTCGCAGGGTTTCTCTCAGACTGCACCTAGGGGCTGGGGCTCATCCTCTGTGAGGGGTGTTCTATGGGCCTGGGATTCTTGTCTCTGTTGAACTCACTGCTCTGCATCCATGACTAGAACCTCTCCCCCTAAGAACATTGTCCTGTTATAGCTGCCACTTGTGCAGAACATGCTGACTGCCTGGTACAGCATGCCTTGTAGGCACAGTCTATTTCTGTCCTCTGCAAAGCCCCAAGGGAGATCTTTGTGTTTCTATATTACACATGAGACAAAACCTCAGGTTAAAGCAACTTCCCCAGGGCATACATCTGGGACCCTGCCATGGTCTGAGTCACCACCTAGTCTGAATTTTTTTTTTTTTAAAGATTTATTTATTTACTTTATGTATGTGAGTACACTGCAGCTGTCTTCAGACACACCAGAAGAGGGCATCGGATTCCATTATAGATGGTTGTAAACCACCATGTGGTTGCTGGGAATTGAACTCAGGACCTCAGGAAGAGCAGTCAGTGCTCTTAACCGCTGAGCCATCTCTCCAGCCCCTAGTCTGATTCTTACCTGTAGTGCTGGATTAAAACGCCCTTGGATGTAATTGAGGATTTGAGGAAACCAAAGGCTGGTGTTGTAGGCAGAGGATTAGTACAAGAGGCGGAATGCTTCCTTAGCCTGACTAATGTGAAGAGTTCTATCAGCAGAAATGTGTATGTGTGTGTGCGTATGTGCAAGTGTGTGTGCACGTGAGTGTATGCATGTGTGCAAGTATGCACACATGTGTGTGTGCATGTATGTGTGCATGCGTGCGGGTATGTATATGTGTGTATTTTGTGTTTCTGTGTGTCTGTATGTGTGTGTGTGTGTGTGTGTGTGTGTGTGTGTGTGTGTGTGTGTGTGTGTGTAGTTAACAGGCAGTGTCCAGTTTACCATTCTATTGTTTTGTTTGCTTTTGTAACATTTGTTACTCCCTTTGGCTCCTTCTGGAATGGAGGGTCCTCAGTGGCCTTGTTTATCTGTGTTCAAGAGCCCACTGGTACCCAGTAGCTTAATCCAGGGTGGTGGATGGGTCAGAGTGGCACAGGACTGAATCAGGACTCTCATTGATTTGTTCACTCCACAAACATATGGGTGCGCCTACCAATCACCCTGCAGAGCCTGTGCCAATCTGGACTCACCATGCCTGCTCCTTCCTCCGGGAGGAAAGAGTCGCTTTCAGGCCCAGGAGTGCAGGCAGGGAGGAGAGCACATCCTAGGAGGTTTGGTTTCTTTGGCAAGTGCTTTCTCCCTGCCTTGTCCCCTGCTCTCTGAGACAATAATAATGGCTTTTCCAGGGCCCTCATGCATCCAGCCAAGGTTCACCTTTCACCCCGATTGAGATGGAGAAAACAGGAGCGCCCAGTGTCTGCTCCAGAGAGGAATTGTTTG
This sequence comes from Rattus rattus, assembly GCF_011064425.1. Taxonomy (NCBI): domain Eukaryota; kingdom Metazoa; phylum Chordata; class Mammalia; order Rodentia; family Muridae; genus Rattus; species Rattus rattus. Next base: position 205,747 of record NC_046158.1, read on the forward strand.
GAAGGAATGTTGCCATCTGGCTGGTGGATCTGTGAGGTTCTCTGAGGGGGTGTTCACTGAGCCATGAAGTAGATCGGGGAAGGTAGAGGCTTCCCAGTGTCTGACTTTGCCTTGTGAGATGCCACCAACACTGGTGTGCCTCAGGAGGAGGGATGCAGGAGCCAAGTCTCTCTCTCTCTCTCTATCTATCTATCTATCTATCTATCTCTCTGTGTAGTCCTGGCTGTCCTAGAACTAGCTGTATAGACCAGGATGGCTTTGAACTCAAAAATCTACCTGCCTTTTTGGAGTGCTGAGATTAAAGGCATGTGCCACCCCATGCCCTGCCCTCTTTCTTTCAAAATATAACTCTTATTTTTATTTTTTTCCCAGATGTTATTTACAAATTATAGGAGAGAACACACATTTTTTATCTTTTAAAAGGGATAAACATATTTATTAGAGAGCTTCATTTCAGATTGACCCATAAGAAATGATTGCGTTTTATAAACTCATCCACCTGACACACATGATGTCTATTTGTATTTTCCTCTTTCAAACATTATTGTTGTAATCTCACTGGGCTTTCTAAAAATAAAAGCACCCGCTGTATACATCTTTGTAAAGCCGTGCAGTTAAAAGTTAAGGCATGTGAACAGGTGCTTACACCGTAGTAAGCATAGGTCAAGGTCCACTTGAAGTCACTTCTCTACATGGGCTTTAATGGAGGTCCTGGAACAACATCAGCACGTCCAAATCATGGTGAAGGTATTAGATCCTTCAGGGTGGGCTCATGAGATCAATTCCTGACCACCTTGCTGTGAATGAATGGCACTGCTCACCCAGTAATGCAACTTGAATTAGAGTTCAGGAAACATGGAAGCGTTGAAGACTCTTGCTTTGGAAATGTCCCCGATTGCAGTGACCACTACAATATTCTGAATGACAAAGTTTTTTTTCTTATAAAGGATGACATTTAATTGGGACTGGCTTACAGGTTCAGTCCATCATCATCAAGGTGGGAACATGGCAGCATCCAGGCAGGCATGTGTAGGAGGAACTGAGATTTCTATATCTTCGTCTGAAGGCTGCTAGTAGAATATTGGGTTCCAGCCCACACTCACAGTGACACACCTATTCCAGCAGGACCACACCTTCTAAAAGTGTCACTCCCTGGGCTGAGCATACAAACCATAACATTACACTCTCTGGCCCACACAGGCTTGTTCAAACATGCGAGTCTATGTGTACACCACTTAGGAGCCCGTTCTCTCCTTCCATGGTACATTTTGGGCATCAGGCTCTGACTGCAGACTTTTCTCAGAAAAAGGTTACACGCAGAGCCATCTCTCTAGCCCTTGTTTGTTATTTCAGTTAGAGAGTCTTGCTGTGTGTAGCCCAGGCTGTCCTCAGATTTGCACCCTCTGTCATTAATCTTATCTTGTCAAAACAAGAGAACTAGTTTAGTTTGATCTAGCAGAGTCCCATTCTGCACTCACCACCACCCCCATCCCCAACCCCCTCCACCTAATCTGAAGCTCTGGGCCAGATAGGCTTCATTCAGACTTTGGGGCACATGAATTGCTTAACACCTATGGTGTGGCACTCTCAAGTAACCTTGACGTTTATGCATAGAAATGCTCAAATGAAATAGAGATCACAGAGCCAAATCGTCAGTTGAGGTTGCTACACACCTTGAATTCCAAAAGGGTGTTTGGTTTGCCAAGGTTTTTAGAGATGGGATAAGAGCTGAAGAACGGTAGCTTCTTGTGTAAAGTTAGAACTCAAGTCCTAACTCTCCTGAGGTCACGGCCTCAGCTCTTCGTGATCTCAAATCAGGACTTCTCCGGCTCTCAGCCTGTTGTGGGGTGTCCTTGAGGGTAACAGAATCTATTTCTCGATATAGGTGGCCTTGGCTTGGGAAACTCGGTGGCCCTCCAAGTCACTGTGAGCCAGGTCCATTACCTCACCCACAGAATGAGGCGCTAGGGGAAAGAGAGAACGAGCTTCCTGGAAATAGAAAAGTGGGTCCCTGCATATCAAGGGAGGACCTGGCTTTAGCTGAGGCTTTTTATCCCCTGCACTGATCAGCTCCAGCCTGTAGTAAACTAGGGACAGGCTTCCAGCAGGCTCGTTTGAATGGATGTTGGGGTCTCTGGTTGGTTGGAAGGTAAGGTCAAAGAAGGAAGTCTAGGAGGTGAGGGGAGCAAGAACTGGGTTGGGATCAACTATTGTCCTGGTCACTCAGGGTCCTTTAAAATCTACAGGCTCTGGGCTGAACTTACAGGGAATAAAGTGAACTACGCCGGAGCTGTTCTCTCAAGGCCTGATCCAGTACTCTGGTGCAGGAGGAAGGCTTCTGAACCAAACCCAGCCAATTGACAGTGAAATGTTGTTCAAAAACTCATTCCCGAATTGAGTGAGGCTGAGGAATTCAGACTTAACATTTGGGGGCTCGTCCGGGATCTGAGCGAATGTCCTGTGTGACAGAGACTCTTTGGGGGCTGTTTCAGTTTCATGTGTTCAGTGTGTTGCTGTTGTGTCCTCAGTGTTGTGGTGTTAGTCTTGAGTGTCGTTGTTGGTGGTATTTTCTGGGATGGCTGTAGGGGGGCTCCGGGAAGGAGCCAAGGAGCAGCTGCCCAGGGGGGTGTAAGGACCCCTGTGGCTGCGGGGAGCGGACTCGCTCAGAATCGCAGGCTGCGACCCTGGAGGGACGCCTCTGGGGGGATTGGGGAGACGTGGAATTCTCCCCGAGGGGTGACGTGGAATCCACCCTAAGTGAGAGGGAAGACGTGGAATCCTTCCCTAAGGAACAAGGCATGTGGGAGATGTGGAATCCTACTTTGGTCCTTTTTGTGCCTCGAGAGGAGAGTCTGCTCCTTGTCGGGAAGACTCAGTGCGCTCGGCTCCCAACTGAAGTTGCTTTCGGTTTCTTGTTTGAGCGCCGCTCTGGGCGGCTTTGTCTTGGCGCCTTAGTTAGTGTTTTTGTCTCTCCTTGTTGTTTTGTCTTGTTTTCTGTATTTTGAGACGGGGATGGGACAAAAGGTATCCACCCTGCTTTCCCTCACTCTGGATCATTGGGCTGAAGTGAAAAATAGAGCCCACAATTTGTTGGTGAAGGTCAGGAAGGGAACATGGCAGACTTTCTGTACCTCTGATGGCCGACTTTTGAGGTAGGATGGTCCCCTATAGGAACTTTTGATATAGCCACCATTAGGAACGTCAAGGCCGTAGTGTTTCAAGAGGGTCCAGGAGAACACCCTGACCAACAACCTTACATTCTGGTCTGGGAGGATTTGGCCTTGAATCCTCCACCGTGGGTCAGACCTTGGGTAAAGAAACTGAAGCCCAGGGTGCTGGCTGTCTGAGAGGCAGGTGATAACAAGAAAAGTAGAGACCCTGAGACCCTGAGTCCCATGGAGGGACCCTCAGCCCCTCCACCCAAGATTTACCCCGAGATTGAGGAGCCGCCCGATTGGTCAGCTCCCATGCCTCCCCCAAACCCCCAGGGCCCGGATGATGCTGGCGCCGGTGCCCTGGCAAGTGGACCGGCGGCTGGAACCCGCAGCAGGAGGGCTCAGAGCCCTGAAGGGCCTGACTCGACCACCACCCTCCCGTTTCGGTCGTTTGGGCCACCTGTGGACCCCCCTGGGATCCAACCCGTACAGTATTGGCCTTTTTCACCAGCTGACCTTTATAACTGGAAGACTAACCATCCCTCTTTCTCTGAGAACCCAGCCGGCCTTACAGGCCTTCTGGAATCCCTCATGTTTTCCCACCAGCCTATGTGGGATGATTGCCAGCAATTGTTACAGGTCCTTTTCATTCCTGAAGAGGAGGAGAGGATCTTGCTGGAAACCAGGAAAAATGTCCCCGGGGAATGGAGGCATACCTACCAACCTCCCCAATGAGATTGATGCTGGATTTCCCCTGAACCGCCCGAACTGGGACTACAACACAGCCGAAGGTAGGGAGCGGTCAACCGTCTATCGCCGGGCTCTGGTAGCAGGTCTCAAAGGGGCAGCACGGTACCCCACTAATTTGGCCAAGGTAAGAGAGGTGATGCAGGGGCCTGCTGAGCCCCCTTCAGTGTTTCTTGAGCACCTGATGGAGGCCTACAGAAGGTATACCCCGTTTGACCCCACGGCCAAGGGTCAGGTGGCAGCAGTAGCCATGGCCTTTATAGGTCAGTCAGCCCCTGATATTAGAAAGAAACTCCAGGGAATAGAGGGACTGCAGGATTATACCCTACAGGACTTAGTAAAGGAAGCAGAGAAAGTGTATCATAAGAGAGAGACAGAGGAAGAAAGGATAGAGAGAGAAAAGGTTGGGCCCTGTCTAGAGAAGACACCAGGATTTTTTTTTTTTTTTTGGTTCTTTTTTGGAGCTGGGGACCCGAACCCAGGGCCTTGCACTTCCTAGGCAAAGCGCTCTACCACTGAGCTAAATCCCCAACCCCGACACCAGGGATTAAGACCAGCCCTGATGGACGCATGATCCTGCCCAGCAAAGAAGGTTATCGTTATGTACAAAATCTCCATCAACTAATCCATCTGGGCTCAAAGAAACTAAAGGAACTTGTCCAAGGCTCTGATTACTACATCCTGGATTTGCCTGAGGTTCTACAGAAAGTAACCTCCGAGTGTCAGGCCTGTGCCTTCATTAATGCAGGCCACCACCATAAGGTAACCGGGACCAGGCTAAGGGGAGATAGGCCAGGAGCTTACTGGGAAGTAGACTTCACAGAGGTAAAACCAGCCAAATATGGATATAGATACCTGCTAGTGTTTGTGGATACTTTCTCTGGTTGGGTAGAAGCTTTTCCAATGAAAAAAGAGACAGCACAAGTAGTAGTAAAGAAGATCCTAGAAGAAATATTCCCCAGGTTTAGTGTGCCCAAGGTTATTGGATCTGACAATGGACCTGCATTTGTTGCCTAGGTAAGTCAGGGACTGGGCTGCCAGCTGGGGACGAATTGGAAACTACCTTGTGCATATAGACCCCAGAGCTCAGGACAGGTAGAAAGGATGAATCGAACCCTAAAAGAGACCTTAACTAAATTTGTCTTAGAGACCGGCGAATCAGACTGGGTGACCCTCCTACCCTTCGAGCTGTTCAGGGCAAGGAATACCCTGGGAGGACTTGGGTTGACACCATTCGAGGTCCTTTTTGGGGTCCCTCCCCCGGTAACCAGAGCAGGCCAGATGACTTCTGACTCTGATCTTATACCTTCAAAGCCTCTCTTCGCCCGACTCAAAGCCCTCGAACTTCTGAGAAACCAGGTGTGGAACCAGCTGAAGGACTCCTATGAGGCTGGGGACCTGTCCATACCTCACCAGTTCCAAGTGGGAGACGCGGTCCTGATACGGAGACATCGTGCGGGGAACCTTGAACCGCGCTGGAAGGGACCCTATCTGGTACTGTTGACTACCCCACCGCAGTGAAGGTGGACGGGATCCCTACCTGGGTACACGCCTCACACGTGAAGAAGGCTTCCGCGTCCAGTCAAGATGAATGGACTGTGGTGCAGACTGATAATCCTCTTAAGTTGCGCCTTCAGCAGGGGGACGAAGAGTCAGAGCAACCCCGACCCATCCATGACCCTAACGTGGCAAATTGTTGACGTCGACTCAGGGAAAGTTATAAACAGCTCCCGAACTAGTGCACGGCCAGGAACCTGGTGGCCGGAGCTTGGATTTTGTCTCCGGGACATAAATCCTACGGCCAAAACTAACCCCCCTAACCTGATTCGAAGCTATGGGTTTTATGCTTGCCCCGGGACTTCAGATGAACGAAAATGTGGGGGGTCTAGTGAGTTTTTCTGTAGACAGTGGGCCTGTGTGACCTCCAACGATGGAGATTGGAAGTGGAAAGTCAGCCCTACCGACCTGGTAACTCTCTCTTTTGCAAACACTGGACCTGGGAGATACGTCATCCTCCCTCTTTATGCAGGAAAATCTTGTCATCCCTCAGATCTAGATTATATAAAGGTCCAGTTTACAGAAATAGGGAAAAACACTTCCATTTCTATTTGGTCTACTTCGTCCTACTTTTGGGGAATAGTTTACAATAAGTATGGAAACCAACCTGGATCCTTGATCCAGATTCGACACACAATGGAAAGTTTGCCATCACCCCCCAGTGGGCCCTAATAAGGTTCTGCCTGATCAAGGGTCTCCAAAAGCCCCAGCGCCACCTCCGAGGCCAAAAAGCCCCAGTAACTCCTCCCGTGAAAGCGTCCACGTCCCCTCCCAGGGAACATAACAGCAGTACTAGCTCTCCAGTCACTAGTGTACCTTCTACTGTCTACCCTTATGTTTACTGTGCCCTCCCCCATTACTAGGCACCCTTCCACTGGAGATAGACTGTTTAATCTCATCCTTGGGGCCTACAAGCTCTCAACCAATCCAATCCTAATGACACAGAGTCCTGTTGGCTGTGTCTAATGGACAGTCCACCCTATTATGAGGGTATAGCGCTGGTAGGGAACTACAGTAACTCTAGCTCACATGATGAATGTGCTTGGCAGGACCAGGGCACACTAACCATCACTGAAGTCTCTGCTCAGGACTATGCTTGGGTAAGGTCCCCCCGAGCCACCAGTATCTCTGTAACCAGACCTCTCTGAGCCCAACCACTACCCAGAATTATTATCTAGTACCCCCTAATGGAACCTGGTGGGCCTGTATTACTGGCCTCACCCCCTGTGTCGCTACCAGAGTTTTCAACAACTCTAGAGACTATTGCATCCTTATCCAGCTTTTGCCTAAGATTATATACCATGATGCCCCAGGGTTCGAGGACCTGTTTGACCGGAGAGTAACCAGGTATAGGAGAGAACCCATCTCCCTCACTCTAGCTGTGCTATTGGGATTAGGAGTGACGGCCGGAGTAGGTACAGGGGCTGCGGCCCTGGTAACCCAGCATCAAGGGTTCTTATCCTTACAGGCAGCTATTAATGAAGATCTTAGAGACCTACAAAATTCTATCGAGGCTCTAGAGAAGTCTCTGACTTCCCTCTCTGAAGTAGTTTTACAAAACAGAAGAGGACTTGACCTCCTATTTCTTAGAGAAGGGGGACTGTGTACCGCTTTAAAGGAAGAATGTTGCTTTTATGCTGATCATACTGGAGTGGTTAGAGACTCTATGCAAAGACTCAAAGAGAGATTAGATAAACGACAGAGGGACCGTGAGGCACAATAAGGATGGTTTGAGTCTTGGTTCTCCCACTCTCCGTGGCTGACCACTGTTGTCTACTTTGGCCGGGCCCCTGGTGCTATTGCTTCTGCTTCTACTTACCTTTGGGCCTTGCGTGATTAATAGGCTTGTAGCTTTTGTTAGAGAAAGAATTAGTGCTGTGCAACTATTAATCCTCAGACAACAATATAAGGCTTTGCAAAATCCCGAAGATGAGCTGTAATTCTAAGTTTTAGAATTATTTACTAGAAGAAGTGGGGAATGAAATGTTGTTCAAAAACTCGTCCCTGTCGCCCACCCACTCAAGGCCTGAACCTTGCTTTCACCTTGTACAAGTTAACTCTTACATGACCCATGTACCGGGAAGTTTGTGTTCCAGGAACTCGGAGGCATCATGAGATCAGATAGCTGTACTCCAAGGGCATAAACGACCTCCTCTACCCTGTAACCAGAGTTTCGAGAAAAGCCATAAAGAACATCTGTGGGACCCCAGATATCCCTTTTGCCCGCTCAAGACTTGCTTAAGTTTGAATAAGCGGGAGGACCAATCATGTATCGCCCCGCCATCCTTTTCCCGCTCCTTATCCAAAACCCTATATAAACTCTGTGCTTTTGTGGTTCGGGGCCAATCCCTCTGCCTCCTGCGAGAGGTACGTTATTGGTCCAGAGCTCTGCCCAAATACAGCTTGTTGCTTTTGCATCGAACTCAGTCTCTTGTCATTCTTGGGCGCCGCTCCTTTCTGAATTGAGTGAGGCTGAGGAATTCGGACTTAACAACAGCACTTGAATCTAGTCTCAGCTCTCACTTCTAGAACTAATCTGAAAGCCTTCTGCCGTTCTTCAGACGTTTCCGTCTTCTGAGATAAGCTCACAATTTGTGTCTGTGTTGAGCACATTAAGGAACTCAGCTGCTACCTTAGAAGCAAACAAACAAAAAGGATCAATCAATGAGATGGCTCAGAAGGTAAAGGCGCTTGCTGCCAAGCCCGGGGACCTGGGTTCAATCCCTGGGTCACTGTTTTAGTCAGGGTTCCTATTGCATGTGATAAGCACCATGACCAAAAGCAACTGGGAAGGGAAAGGGTTTATTTTACCTTAAGATTCTCAGGTCATACTTCATGACTGAGGAGTCAGGGCAGAAACTCAGGGTAGGAAGCTGGAGGCAGGAGCTGGCTCAGAGGCCATGGAGGCAAGCTGCCGTGGCTTGCTCTCCACGGTTTGCTCAGCCTGCCTTCTGAGTTTCCTACCTAGCCTTCAGGGTCTCTGGAATGCCACCTCAGTGATACTGTGAGTTGGAAGTTGGGATGTGCAGAATAGCAGGCAGGGCAGAGTGAGCCGTTAAGATCCACTCCGTTATTTATTTATTTTTTTTGGCCAGGCCTGGTCCTTAGGCGTCTGATGAGGTAATGTCAGGCCCCATTTCCTTGTGAGGTATGTGGGCCAGACAGAGGAGCCCTGGCTCCAGAGTAGATGCTTATCTGTGAGCCAGAGGCATATCCTCTGTGAGCAATTGCAATCTCAAAGAGCCGGCAAGTCTTGAGGAACAATGTCTCCTCAGGCAGAGTGCCTTAAGGGATCAGAATGTTATGACAAAACTTCCTAATACAGGAACAGCAACATGCAGGTGTATACCACGAATCTTCGCTCTCTTTGGCCATTAGACTTGTCTGTGACTCTCCCTCCACCCCTCAACAGGTGAATATGTCCTCTGAACTCAGACCCAGTTCTTCTCTACCCCAAAGGCTCTGGTTTTTCCCAATCTCCCCTAAGGCCTCTGAGAGCTCCCTGCATCCTGTCTTAAAGCCTTAGCCCACAGTGACACACCTAATCTGAGAAGGCCACACCTCCTCCAACAAGGCCACACCTCCTCCAACAAGGCCACACCTCCTAACAATGCTACTCCCTGGGCCGAGCATATACAAACCCATCACATCCCACTCCCTGGCCCCCATAGGCTTGTTCAAACACTGCGGGGGCCATCCCTAGCCATAGCATAATGCAAAATACATTTAGTCCAACTTCCAATGTCCCCATAGTCTATAGCAGTCTCAACGGTGTTAAAAGTCCAAAGTTCAAAATCTCTTCTGAAATTCATCCAATCAATCTCCTGGGCTGGTTCCACTCGCTGTTAGCAGCTTTTGTCAGCAAGCATCCTATGGCTCTGGCATCTTGGGGTCTCCAAGTCAACTTCAGCTTCACAGTTTCTTGGTCCAATGTCTGGATCCATACCTGATCTTCTGGGCTCCTCCAAAGGACTTTCATCACTTCTCCAGCTCTGCCCTCCATAGCACTCTAGGCTCTGGTTGATCCACTCCACTGCTGCTGCTGCTCTTAGGGATCCTCCCATGGTACTAGGAAGTAAGTGTGAGCCGTCATAGAAGGGTGGGTCTTCCGTCTCCCTTATGTAGGCCTCCAGCAGAAGGTGTAGCTCAGATTAAATGTGTGTACCACCACGCCTGGACCTAAAACTTGCTCTGTTCCAGGTTGACTATGAACTCAAGAGATATACTTACCCCAGTCTCCTGGAATTAAAGGCCTGTACTGCCTTGCCTGGACCTAAGATTATCATGGTTACTATGCCTCAAGATCTCCACGTCAAGGTCTCCATGTCAAGATCCAAGTCAGAAACAAGTCTTCTATCCTCAAGATCTGGATCACAGGTGTGCCCCTCCATTTCTGGGTTGTAGTTCATTCTAGATGTAGTCAGGTTGGCAACCAGGAATAGCTATGGCAAGCCCGGGGTGGATGCTGCTCCCCCGAGGCTCTCGCCCCTGTATTGTCGCCATCTCCAACGTGCAACTCTTCTGCCCAGTCTGTATCTTGCCTTTTCCAGTTGCTACCCTGAGGTGCTTCTCAGTCTGTTATCCCCTTCCCTTTCTTTCACAATCTTACACAGCATTTAAAAAAATACCCGAATGAATGCTTCCTCCTGTAGTTCCAGTTGTTTGCTGGCTTGTGGGGGTATGGTGGGGTGAACCAGGTCAGGCTGAAAGGTAGGCTTAGGCTTAGATCATAAGGACTCATTAGAGCAAGTCCTCAGCACTCCAGCAACAACAGAGTCGGCGAATGGGAAGCCTTCCCTTAGCCTCAAGGTAACTAGAATGCTACGGACCGTCTTAATGGCTACCTCCTCCCTTTCCGATGCCCACGTGGATGGGGCTCAGCGCCCTTCTCAGAACATGAAGCCTCCTTAACTGCGCTGGCCTAATTGGCCATGACTAGTCTGTGTACTTGTGGAGTGGGGGAGAGGGGAAGACACATGTCCCAGCTCTAATGGATTACGCACGAACATATCCTGTCAGGGTGTGGGCAGATGTCTTTCATGATCTGTATTGCATCAGATATTTAGGTGCACCAGTGTCTTGCCTGCATGTATGAATATGTACCACTTGTAGACACGTGTGAGGCCGGAAGAGGGAGGACATCAGATCCCATGATACGGGAGTTAGAGACAGCTGTGAGCTGCAGCGTGGATGCTGGGAACTGAAAGCTGCAGGTGTTCCATTGAGCTGTTTAAACCAGGAAGCCATCTCTCGGTCCAGATTTAATTTATTTAACTGATCCCTCCCCCCCTTCCTTCTTTTCTCCCTGCCTCTACAGGAGAAAATAATGAATGTCAAGGGGAAAGTAATCCTGTCGGTGCTGATGGTCTCAACCGTGCTTGTCGTGTTTTGGGAATATGTCAACAGGTAATTATGAAGCCAGAGGCTTCTTATGAAGAGAGGCTGCTTTCATCCACGTGGCTGGTTCCAACTGAGCGACCAAGCAGGCTGAACGTCGTCAGGAACCGAGCCATAAACAGGATTCCACTCTTCCTGTGTTCCTGAGTCTGGGATGGTCATTAAAACCACAGACCATCCAGGTCACTTCTGCCTAAGTAGCGATCCTCCTTCTTGCCGTGCTTCTCGGACCTCGAATTTCTGTAGGCTGGACCCAGAGAGAAAGCGCCCTAAGTCAAAAACCACAATCTCAAGTGATTTGTGTAAGCAGATCCCAGAGAATTCAAGCCATGTATGGAATCCTTCTGCTTGGAAAGCCGAGGCAGGAGGATTATACAAATGTAAGAGCAAGCTGGTCTACATAGTGACTCCCAGGCCAGCCCTGGAGACCCTGGCTCTAAAAACAAAGGGGCTGGAGAGATGGCTCAGCAGCTAAGAGCATTGGCTGCTCTTTCAGAGAAGCTGGGTTTGATTCCCAGCATCCCCTGTGCACGGTGACCCACAAACACCGGTAACTCCAGTGTCATGGGTTCTACACTGTTTTCTGGCCTCCGTGGATACCAGAAGCACAAATGGAGTTTGTGTATCCATACACACAGGCAAAACACACATACTCATAAAACTGGAAAATAAATAAAATTCAGGTAGGAATTCCACAAGAAACCAGCTCTGAGTCCCGCAGTCCTAAAATACTTGTAGGATTAAAGGGACCATCCAAGTTGCTGGGTTTTGCTGCAAAAATACCAAGTTTTACCAGTGATTCATTTGTGCCTGGCTAAAACACTCTTTTTCCCTCCCTTCTCGTCTTGGCTTTGGAAAGCAGGGTGAATGAAATGTTTCTCCGTTGTCAATTGAGTCTGTGAGTCAAAACCTACGTGCTGCCTGTGTTTCTGGGAGCTGGGGTGTCTGCGGCCTCCGGGGAGATATGTCTTCACCGGAAAGTCCCTGCAGGCTCCTAGGAAAGAGCGCTGCTTGAGCTCCATTCCGCTTCAACAAGTCCAGAGCTCACTGGAGGAGTTTTCTCAGAAGAGCACTGTTTTCACAGTGAATGCTCAGTGGCCCCAGAGTTCTTTGATCTGGATGGTCATCTGATGTGTCTCTTTTTGCATTTTAAAATCAGATATGAGCCAGCCGACCTCTTTTGGCTACAGAAAAAGGAAACTGAATCTTTAGGTCCAGGAGTAGGAGGGGCAACCTTCCAGTCAGAATGCAGAAGAGATTGAGTTTCAAGGTGGGGCAAACACATAACTGCTTCCGGGACGTTCTGTTGTTTTCATTCTGAGTAGCTACTTTTGAGAAAGGGCCTGACCAGGTAGGGTGTGACCAACTTAAGGTCTGGAGAGTAGGCCATTTGAATTGAGGGAGGTAGTGCAAGTAAGATGATTCACTAGTTGGATGTGGCAACCCTCAGGCCCTTGGGCTGAAGAGCATCCTGGCTGGACCATAAAATCAGACTGCCTGCTTGGTCCTGGGTTCCCATTCACTGCCTGTGTGATCTTGGGCAAATTACTCAGCTACTCTGTTCTTCAGGTCCCTATTTTAAAAAAAGGGGTGAGGGGTGCTGGGGAGATAGCTCAGTGGTTAAGAGCACTGACTGCTCCTCCAGAGGTCCTGAGTTCAATTCCCAGCAACCACATGGTGGCTCACAACCATCTGTTATGGGGTCTGATGCCCTCTTCTGGTGTGTCTGAAGACAGCTACAGTGTAATCATATGCATACAATCTTTAAAAAAATGTTTTTAAAAAAATGGGGATAATATCCCAGTATGGTGGATGAGACCTGCAAACCCCACACTTGAGTGACTGAGTCGGGAGGATCACTCTGAGTTAAAGCCAATCTGGGTTACATAGAAAGGTTAAGGCCAGCCTGAACTGCAGAATGAGAGGCTATGTTTAAAAAAAGAAACAAACAAATAAACAAAGAGACTACCTGGCTTGGAAGGCGATTCATAGACACCTACAAAGCATGTCCTATGGACAAGGTGCCACGCTGGGATCAGATCAGGGAGGGCACAAAAGAGGTGGTTCTTTAAGCTGTGCCTTGGAGGATCCGTGCTTGCTAAAGTGTTAGTTTAGCCTGAATGTTATTGGCAGATTCTGGGAGAGGATGGTACAATTTAGAAGGAAGGCTGTTAAAGACAAGTTGGTAACCATTAACTACAAAATAGTGCCCCAATGCCGGGCAGTGTTCTGAATGTTCTTTCCCCATCTCCTCATGGTTGCCACCTTTTCTCAGGGTACCCCCCTTTCTTCTCATTGCCTCCCCCTTCCCATTGTCTCCTCAGCATTGTTCTATGGCAAGATGTGGAATTAAAGCCACAAGCTCAGATTCTGAACCTCATTAGCAGAATGACTTTGAGACGATTCATGGTTCGCCCTGCTCTTCAGAGGGAGGCTGGGGACAGAAGTGGTGTGAGGATTCCCAAAGCCACTGTATGTCGACTTCCTGGACCAGTGCATTAAAACATTTATTTACGGGTTAGGGTCATTAGGGCTTGATCCTGGAGTGTGGGTCTTGGGGTAAAGCTGGAGGAGGTCAGAGGACAGGAAGGTGGATGCTTGCTCCCTAGGAGGAGGCTTGAGCTCTGGCATGGGGAGGAAGAGAAGAGAGGCCAAAGAACCCTGGTAGAATCGGAAACAACTATTACTATGGGATGAACAAAGTCAGGTGTAGGGCTTGGGCACCGTGCCTCTGCCAGAGTCAAATTATTCAGTATAGCACTAAGTCCTGTCTTTTTGAGACACTTCTCAGTATGTAGCCCTCATTGGTTGTTGCTATGCAGAGCAGAGAGGCTTCAAACTTGTGGCCTCTGCCGCTAAGGCTGGAATTAGAAGCACCAAGCCACCACACACATTCCCCAGAAGCCTCTCTGGTTAGCACTGTCAAGAGCCATGGCTGCCTTGAACACTGCCCCACTTCCTAACCATTCTCCACACCAACTCTTAACACCCATTGCTACTCTCCAGCAACACTCCCTTTCTAACAGTTCTTCCCAGGCAAATCCCCCCGGCAGGCGGGATTATGTTGCTGTCTGTTGCCTTCTCTGTTACATTGTATATTTCAAGGCTAAGGACCTGTCTGCCGTGACCTGCAGTAAGTCCCAGCACTGGGTGTGTAGGACATGCCCAGCAAGTCTTACAGAGTGACTGACAAGGGCTAGTGCCCTAAAATAGTCCTTGTCGCTGGCCTGGCCTTCTGGGTGCGGTTAAAGCAACACCCCTGGGGGCTGCTCAGCAGAAGGGAATTTGAGCTGAATGTGGCCGGCTGTTTCCTGTGGAGAAGATAAATCCTCAGTGTGAGAGGGCTGGCTGTGGTGCCTCAACCTTCCCCGCCTTCCGCACTGCCCAGCATCTGGGACTGTGGTGGAAGAGGTCCTTCCTGTCGTAACAAACAGCTGGGTGACTTTAAAAGAGAGAACAAGGGGCGGGGGGAGAAAAATCCCCCAAACAAAAAACAAGAATTGAGAATGTTTCGATGCCCACTTCAGTTCCTCAGTGATGCTTGCGGAAATCACCTGAGAACTCAGTGCTTAAGGAAGACCACTGCAGTGGAACCTTTCTGTGAATTAAAAGTATATGACATGTTCCTGTTTCTTATTTGCCTGTAGCCCAGAAGGCTCTTTCTTGTGGATATATCACACAAAGTAAGTGTTCTGAATTCTATGTATCTATCAGATGTCTTGATCACGTGATCTTTTAGCCCCTATAGGTGATTCTCCCTCTGTAAACCAGCCAGTGTGGTACTCAGACCACAGTATAGGGAGAAGGAGAGAGGCTAGGACAGGGAGGAGGATCCCTAAAGCCCTGGAGTCAGGGCTGTACTCAGCCAGTGCCCAAACTGGTCTTTATAGAATAGTGACGAGTTTTGCCCTCAGTTCTGATCAGAGGATTCTCCTCAAATCATGTCATGGGGATCATTTTTGGTTGACCTAGGAAAAGAACCCAGGGAACTGGACGCTGTAGCATTTACCTGCGGCGCTGGTGCGAGGCACTGAGGGAGGAGTGTTAGGTCAAGCTCCAGTTTCTTATTTTTGGCACGGTGGCCAGGAAGCTCAGGAAACTATTGGTAAAGGCTTTCACCACACTTAGCCGTCACTTGAGTGTAATTCATTCCCTGGTGTTTACACCTGGTGTGTCCTCAGCTGCCGAGAGATCTTGGCCACACACTCAAACCCACCGAGCCTCCCTTCAGCTGTGTAGGGAGTACAGCTGTGACACTTTCATTGGGGACCTCCAAGGTCATGTGAAAGTATATACTAGAGAACCAAATAAATTGGTGGCGTTTCCATGCTGTATGTGTGTGGTATGTGCACGCATGTGAACGGGCGTTTACAGATGTGCTTGCCTATGCATGTACCAGTGTGGGTCAGAGGGCAACTTTTAATATTCTATTCTTCTGTTCCTCTGGTTTGGAGACAAAGTCTGTTACTGAACAGGGTAGTATTTGTGGCTACACTAGCTGGCCAGCCACCCCACCTCATCCCCACTATGTGCCAGGGTTCTAGACTTGCACCACTCACTTTGACCCTCGTCTGAATGCTGGGGATTTGAACTTGGGTCCTCATGCTTTTGAAACAAGCACTTTATCTACTGCGAAATCTTCCTAGCCACTAATATTTCTTTTTTTATTAAAATTGTGTGTGTGTGTGTGTGTGTGTGTGTGTGTGCAGATCAGAGGATAACTTGTTTATTTCCTTCTATTCGTGGGTCCAGGAATTGAACTCGGGTCATCAGACTTGGTGGCAAGTATCTTTTTACCCACTGAGACATTTTGCTGGCCTTTTTCTATTTCCTATGATTATCTTTCATTCTTGTGTTCTTTCCCGATTATTATAAGCATGCCTTGGATTCATTAACTATCTCGCACATCTCCAGAGGCAGATGAGGTCTCAAGTGGGGATTTCTTAGCCAGGTGTGGTAGAGTGTGCCTGTGTCCCAGCCAGAGGCCAAGCGGGAGGACGACTGAGTTAGTAAACGCGAGACTAGCCTGAGCTACATACCAGGACCCCATACCAGGACCCCATCTTCTAACAGGGTCCTAATGCTGCAGGCCTGTTCACAGTCACCTCCTCCGATCAGAGACACCTGAAATGAGAGACCTCCCCCCCCCCCTCCGGAGCTGGGGACCGAACCCAGGGCCTTGCGCTCACTAGGCAAGCGCTCTACCGCTGAGCTAAATCCCCAACCCCGAAACGAGAGACTTTAACCATGAGAGAATGCACAAACCGTCTCGAGTCGGGGCTAAGACGGATTGTAACTCGTTTTCTAACTTTTACTTTGGCAATCTTCGGGCTTCCTGAAGCCACCATTCATTGGGCCATGGGAACTTTTCTCTGACTGACCTCTGTAATACATGCACGTCCGCACGCATGCACCCATGCAGTCTTTCTTGGGAAGGTGCTTTTGTTGTTTTAATATTACCCCTCGTTACAGCCCTCTACCGTTCACCAGGCTCCTGCACGTCTGCTGTCTCACTGGTCATTACAGATCCCTTCGTGGAAGGATTACCATTGGTTAACCTTTTCAGAAGAGAAGGTTGTAGTTTAGACAGTGTGCCTGTGTGCCATGGTCATTCTATTAGCAGGAGGAGCTCTGGACCACAAGCTCCTATGTCTGCAAGGTCTCCACCATTTTGATTTCCCTGCCCCTTATCCTTTATGGATGCCAGGGATGAGCAGAGTGCTGAGGGCTGCCGGGAAGGGCACTCCTGAAGGCCCTTAGGCCCGTCCTCTGCCTTGTAGCTCAGCTGCCTTTTGTGGTCTCCTTTTTTCCTGAGCTGCAGCTTCAAGTTCACTTTTACTAGTGATACCTGACTCTTAAAATTTCACCCCCGGGTAACTGGGACTGCCTCAGTTTCTAGATGTGCTTATCTTATTCTTCATTTCGTAGAATTCCAGAGGTTGGTGAGAGCAGGGGCCAGAAGGTCTGGTGGTTCTCAAGCTGGTTTAACAATGGGTAAGGGACTGGGATGGGTTCCTAAGTCCCTGAAACCCACAGAGGACCCGCGGCCTCCTCCCTCCCTCCCTCTGGCAATGAAGGAGTCTCTTCATTCTCACTGTTGTTGCTAACTTCTGTTGTTATTGTGTGCATGGTGTGTGTGTTTGTGTGTATAATGTGCATATGACTGTAGGTGCACATGTACCATAGCACACATACGAGGTCAGAAGTCAGCTTTCGGGAGGTAATTCTGTCCTTCCAGTGTGGGTTCCAGTGTGTGTGATCGTCAATCTCAGATGATCAGGCTTTTCATGACGAGCAAGTTCACCGGATGAGCCATCTCACCAGTTCAGAGGACTGAACTTACAAGAGGAATTCTCTCTTTCCCTTGCTTTCTTCCCTCCTTCTCCCCATTCCTGTCTGCCTTCCTCTCTTCTTCCTCTACCCTTTTCTTTTTTCCAGTTAAGGGTGAAGTTCAGGCTGAAGTGGAAATTTTAGACTAGACACAAAATAAATATTCCCTGCAGTACTGTTCTGAAAACTCTCCCCTACTTCTGAAATAACCAAGGGTTACAGGGTCACTGGAACCTAAACCCCTGACCTGCGTGGTGGCCAGAGAGGCAAATGTTGCACCTTTTATCAGAAGTCTGTAGGCATCAAGCGTCAGCGGCATGCGTCCTCCAGCCCACCCAGTGCTGTGTGTGATGCCTTCTGTCCCTGAGACATGAGTCATGCAAGAGTCCCCCCTGCACAGCCACCTGTCCTTACCAACTTTGTCTTCCCTTTGTCCACAGGACCCACAGTTATCAAGAAGAGGACATAGAAAGAGCGAGAGAAAAGGGGAGAAATGGAGACAGCATTGTAGAGCCTCAGCTCTGGGACTGGTTCAATCCAAAGTAAGGACAGAGACTAAGCACAGTAAAGGGGCTTGCAAGAGAGGGGGTGGACTGCTGAGGGGGGTGCTGAAGGGGGTATGAGGGGGGTGCTGAGGGGAGTGCTCAAGGACTATTGAGGGGGGTGCTGAAGGACTGCTGAGGGGGGTGCTCAGGGGCTGCTGAGGGGGTGCTGAGGGGCTGCTGAGGGGGTGCTGAGAGGGGTTCTGAAGGGGGTATGAGGGGGTGCTGAGGGGGATGCTGGTGGGAGGGTGTAGACCTTCCTCAATGGGTTTGTTTAAGAAACTGGTGCTTTGAGCCAGACCGAGCTCTGTGGTAATTGCAACAGGAAATGGCCAGTGGTGGGTGAAACTTTACTGGGTGAGAAGAGCTTTCCAGGCTGCACAGGGTGCTGCTGAGGAAATGACAAGGTCTGGAGTGAGAACACTCTCTAGAGGCATTAAGACATATCCGTGAGGTAGGAATTGCGAGCCAGGAGATCATGGGGCTAGGGATTCACTCCTCACACAACCAGACAACACGTGTTTATCAGAAACTCGGGACACGCTAACTGGTGTTTCCCAAACTGAAGCTCACTTACCCACTCACGTTCTCAGAAAGCAGCCCACGCTTTGAGCCTAAACGGGCTTTTAAAACAAACAAGGGACCGTGAAGTTGGCACAGTGTGTAAATAAAGTGCTTGCCGTGCTAGCGAGAAGCCATGTGAAGCCAGGCGCGGTGGCCTGTGTGTGTGATGCCTGAGAATGATGGTGGAAACACAGACGAGAGAGCCCCTGGAAGGTCATGGGTCAGCCGGGCTGGTTTAGGAAGTAGGAACAAGAAATGTTGCCTTAAACGTGGTGGGAAGTGAGGACTGTCACCTGTGGTTGTCCTCTGACCTCTACATGTGTGCTGTGGAATCTGCATGCCCACACGCTACATGCACATAACACACACACACACATGTCCACATAGCCCTGGAGTATAATAGACCATCAAAGTGCATCCCCTCAGGACTAAGGGGATTCATTTAATTAATAAGTAGAATTTTGTTTCTGTGTATATATACGTGTATACTGTATATATAATATCTATAATATATACTATAAACTATTATATACTATATTGTATATATTATACTATATATATATACATATATATCTATACCATGTACTACAAACTATAGTATTCATATACTATAAACTATTTCTTCTCTTGATCACTACCAAGTCTGTAGTTCTTACCAGAAATTATGACTGTGGTAGGCACTGTGTTGGGGACAGAAGGGTACATTTAAGAAGCTCCTGATCTCAGAGCTGGGGCTACAGAGCTTAGTAGCAGACATATGTGCTGAGCATGCATGCCAGCCTGGGTTTATCCCAAGGACTAATACAGAAAGAAGACAAGGAGGAAGGGAAGAAGGGGGGGGGGATGGGCAGGAAGTAGGGAGCGGGCAGAGGAAGCAGGGCAGGGGGGACTTCACAGTCCTAGGGGGCAGTAGATGTGAAACTCGTGTACTTGCTGCCATTATTAAGGTCATGTGATCAGCTGACTGGAAAGGCGTGAGCAGAGCTGCCTAGGGTGAGTGTGAGCCCTGGGAGACTTTGTGACTTGTGGTTTTGCTAGGAAGTGGACACTAGGAACTGCCACAGGCTTACGACCTTAGAGGTGGTGGCACTGTGTTGCGTAGGTGTTAGGGGGCTTCTGGGTGAAAGGCCTCAGTGGCTCATGACGATGCCCTGCAGATAGAGGATGAGGTGTCATCAGCCCGAGGGTGGCAGGGAGATCTGTAGTCATAGATGAGGCCATCAGGGTTGAGAAACAGGACCGGATGTGCTCTGTCTCAGCACTGCAGGAGCTGGCGGAGGAAGAGACCCCTCTAGGGGTGCAGGCACAGCTGTTGAGGAAGGAGAGAACAGTGCCTTGTTCTCTGCGAGGGATCTCAGGCTCTGGCAAGCCCATTGAGTTCTCAGGACAGGAGATTCATGCCAGTGTGCAAGCCTGGAAATTCCATCCTGCCTGTCTTGTTCAGTAGGCGGGGCCTGGGGTGGTTGCCTGGGAGACACGATGGGAATAAAAAGTTGGGAGCACTGCAGCTCTGCTAAGTATCTTAGATGGGGATGAGGTCTAGGGAGTAGATAGCTAGGGATGGCTGCTATGGAGAATGAGGTCCAAGAGCTAACCAGCCAGAGGTGGTGGCTGTGAGGATGAAGTTCAGAGAGTAGACAGCTCAAGATGGCTGCTGTGGAGATGACATTCCCAGGGGCTAGACAACTAGAGATGGTCACTATGGAGATGAGGCTTAGAGTCTAGACAGCCATGGGGATGTGGTCCCCCGCCCCTGGCTTACACAGCTCAAGATGGATGTTCACCGGGCACCTTTTTGAAGAGATTGGGACAGTTTCACTGTGGCATTCGCACTGTGAATTACTGTGGGCAGAGGGGAAAGACAGGCCATGGCTGCCTCCTGCCCCACTTAGCTCCACTTTGAAATGAACGGAAATCGAATGTGTAGTGAATATTGCTTTGGGGACCGTGGAAATATGTCAGTCAATTACGTGCCAGCTCGCAAGCATGACCCCAGGATGCATTTAAAAACAAGCAAACAAAACAAAACAACAACAGCAAAACCACCAAAATCCAGGTGTGGTGGCATTCGCTTGTAATGTCACACTGGAATGGGGGGACCGGTGGATTAGCATGGCTCTGGTCAGCCACTCTATCCTAAGTTCTGAGTTTTAAGCCAGGAGAAACTCTGTCTTTAAAACACACACACACACACACACACACACACACACACACACACACACACACACACACACACACACACGAATGGCACCAGAGGGACAACAACCAAAATTATTCTCTGGTCTCCACATTGGGCGCACACACCTATACAATTGCACACAAGTATTTGTTTGGATAGCCATCCTCACATTAAATGAACCAAAATCTATTTCTTGAACAGGTGAATGACGAGATGAAAGAATGAATCAGTAAACAGATGTTTTGTGTGTATCGGTGTATCCTCTTCTGTAATGTACCATCGACCCGGCATGGTGCAGGGAATGTAGATTTCCACGTCGTGACCTGTTTTCTGTCTTCCATGTCCTCTTTGCTCTTCTCCATTCCTTTTTTTCTTTTTTTAAGATTTATTAATTTTATGCATGTAAGTACACTGTCGCTGTCTTCAGACACACCAGAAGGGGGCATCAGATCCCATTACAGATGGTTGTGAGCCACCATGTGGTTGCTGGGATTTGAACTCAGGACCTCTGGAAGAGCAGTCAGCGCTCTTAACCACTGAGCCATCTCTCCAGCCCCATTCTCCATTCCTCCTGTCACAGGAGATTTGGGCATCTACACATCGAATCCTCTTCTTTGAACGCTGTATCCCGTGTCACATCCGTCCATGTCAGGCTCTCACAGCTGTGTCTTTAGCCCAGGTGGCTCTGAGCCCTGACTCGCACGGACCTGCTCTCTGCCATCCGTCTTTTCCCACCTCACTGGACACACATGGACTTCTCAGTCCCACCCACCCTCTTCTTTCTCATTTCCCACCTCGGTCAATAGCTCAGTCCGAGCCTAGGAGAATTTCCCCATTGTCCGCCACCAGTATAATTCTATTATCAATGCTCCCTCCCAGATCCTTCCCACGTCCTCGCTCTACTCCACGGCCACCTCCCCTGTTTGTGCCGCCACCGGCTCTCCCTGGGACTCTGCAGCTTGAGTCGTGTGTGTTCCACATCTTTCCTCAGTCTACTCTGCAGCTCATAAGAGTTTTAAATATCGATGTATTGATTTGCCTGTGACAAGGCACTCGTGGATAAGTCAGTGGACAACTTGTGGGAGTCGGTTCTCTCCTTCCACTCTGTGGGTTCCTGGGATCAAATTCCGGTTGTCAGGTCCCACGCAAGTGCCTTTGCCTGCTGAGCCACCTGGCCAGCCTAATACACAGTATTTTAATATTTCCTCTCGCTAGCCCTTGGATACTATTAATGTGCATAAAGGCATACAGGTGGGAACAAACTCTGAATCTAGAGACCCAGATGCTTTATTTCAGTTCTGTGGTTTTTTTTTTTTTTTTTTTTTTTAGAAGCTTTTCCATTGTTGTGGGGCTTCTGGCCTTGTTGGGGCCCACCGGGGTTGGGTCCCCCTTGCAGGGAGGGCATTTGAGTGACTCATGGCACCATTTCCTACCTCTCTTTAGAACCTTATCATGGCAATCTTGGCTCAGGCTGTTGACAGTATCACGGTGGCTTCTTTGGGGGGATAGGCTTGTGGGGTTTGGTAACTGAGCTTGCTTCAGACACCGGTTCCCCCTAGAAGCTGGTCTCCCCTCATCCTGTCTCCCACCTGCTCATACCCGCACTTCCAGGCTGTTGTCTGGCTTCTCGGTCTCGGGTCGCCGACATGCTGGGATTGCCAGTGGAACTGAACGGTTAACTGCCGGGAAATAGAATGCTTCAATTTCTAATTTCGCTTTAATTTTTAATAGAGCCGTTTTGTCTTCCCGCTAAGAGTAGGCTCTCCCTTTCGAGTAGCCAAAGTGGACACTGGGTTTATATTCAGTTTCCAGCAGACGGGGCCCGAGAGGCCGCACAGCTGAGCGGCGGCTGGCAGGTTGAGCACCCACTGGGACTGAGGGCTCTTGTGGGGAGAACTGGGTGTCATTTCATGACTTTAAAATTTCCAAATCCTATTTTTTTTTTTCCAAATCCTATTTTTAATGATGGTTTTTAACTGCTTTAACTTTCCTCGTAACCCATCACCCACCAGAGGTAGTGGGGAAAAAAGGATAAGTGGAAAGTGGACCTGTTACAAAGGTTCTTTGGAGCAACTCCCATCTGCGTTGTCTGGAAATCGGCAGTTCAGATCACGGGTCAGCAGGCAGCGGCAGCTCCATCTGCTTGCAAACACCTCACGGATACACCAGCATTCCAGTTCGGTAGAGTTGGGTTAGCAACAGCAGTGACATGACCTAGGAGAGACAGCCAGGACTCAGCCTTGGCTCGAGTCAGCGGGAGGGAACAACAGGAACGCCAGGAGAAGTTCTCTGCTAGGCCTCTCTCAGGGGAGTGAAGATCAGCGAAGACAGGAGACCAACAAGCATTGTACGGCTAGCTGTACCAGCAAGCCAAGCTGTCTCTGTCATGGAGTCCTATTTATACTCTCCGAACCTCACATGTCTTCCACGTGCCTTGCCTTCAGCACAGGTCTTGCCTCTGCACTTGTATCCAGTCAGCCAAGTCCCTGAAAGAGGCATATCACCAGAATTTTGTGGTGTGTTTCTCTCTATGGCGTCCTGACAAATGCACCCCAACTATGCAGTGTAAGGCAGACCAATACATTCGTGCAGTTATTAAACAATCCTTCATCACGTGTCCTTTCGCATGCTTGCCTTAGCAGGACATCCTCTCTCCTGTGTCTGCATCAGTGAAACGTCCCTTCGGGAGTCTGCCTTAGCCTTTCACACCTGTGTCCACTTCAACAACACGTTCTGTCACAGGTTTGCCCCAGCAACACACCATCCAACTGACTTTCCAAAGGAACCTCAAGTTTCCATTTCATCATTTCTCTGGGCCAGTGCTTAAACTTTAGTTTGACTCTTTGTATAAATTAAGTGGACAGTGGCTCAGTCCCCTTCCCCTTCCAGAGTCTCGCTTGACTTGACAATGGGTGCTGACACAGGCTGGGGTGGGGCTAAGTGGTGAGGGAAAGGCCTGTACTTAGCTCTTGGTATACAGGACACTGTTAAATACATGCCTAGTCTTTTCACTAACAACAGCATAACACGGTCTGCTCATTTACAATGGCTCATACCCAGTAACAAGACTTGGTTAGAGCTACTGAGACTTCCTTCCTTGACAGGCAAAGTCAACGAATGGCCCAGCAGACGAGGCTGTGGCATATGGGGGAGATGAGGTTTACAAATGCTGCTTTTGAGAAATAGAATCTGTATGACTATTTTCCCCCCTTTTTGTTTCAAAATCCCATCATTCAATAAAGCCAGCATGGGAAGGGGGTAAATGTTCCACCAGGGCAGAGCTCTGCAGGTGAGCACCACACAGACCTGGCTCCTGTGAGCTCCTAACACCAGTGACACAAAGCCTGTCACGGTTCGGTGCCGACAAAATGCGACAGTAGCTACTGAATGGACAAAGGCAAAGCCAGGGTTGAGCCAGATGTTATCAGCTGAACGAGTGTCCGTCTTAGGAGCGATGAAAACTGGGGCTCAAAGTACTGGATTCAAGAGAAAGACTCTGGGTTCAAGTCTTAGCTTTGCCTGTTGGTAGCTGTGTGACTTTAGGCCAGATAAGGGCCAGGTCTACACTGCAGACAACAGCGTTGGGAACCAGTGAGGTTTAGGTGTAAATAACAGGCAAAGCTAAGCACGCCCATGGCAATTGTATTCCACCCATCCAGGACTCGGTATCTTTGCTCCTGACTCTGTTCCTGTGTGTTGGAGGTGCACCATGCATCTGTGTCTGGCCCCCGCCTAGACTCCACCCGTACCGTGCTTCCTCTCCTTCTTGCGGTCTCGCTGGCCTCCTCTTCCCTGGCCAGTCTCTCGGCACACCTTAGTGTAATGGTTCTGACTCAGTGTTGTGTACTTCTCACCAGGAACCGCCCGGAGGTTTTGACGGTGACCCCGTGGAAGGCGCCGATTGTGTGGGAAGGCACTTACGACACAGCTCTGTTGGAAAAGTACTATGCCAGACAGAAAATCACCGTGGGGTTGACAGTTTTTGCTGTGGGAAAGTAAGCATCGACAAACTCAACCTTGGTTATGTTTCCTGTTCTACCACCAAAGTATTGGTGAGGGGATCCAGAGAGCTACAGAGGCTGGAATTTGTCAGAGTCACTGGACAGTCGACCTCCGAGTTCATGTTAATGATGGCTCAGGGGGAAAAAAAATCAATAGTAGGTGATTGGTTATTTCTCCTCAAGTAAATGAGTCAAATTCAAGCCAGTTAGACTATACTAAAGGCAGGTTTATTAGGAAGCTGCTCTCCAGTAAGTTCACTGGCCCCAGGGACTGAGGCCAGAGATGTCACCCTGGGGAGAGAAGTGAGGAGGGAGGAGAGAAAGGGCAGAGAGAAGGAAGGGGGAAGGAGGGAGGGAAGGAGAGAGGGAGGGAGGGAGGGAGGTAGAGAAGTAGAGAGACAGAGGTACAGAGACAGACACAGAGAGAGAGAGAGAGAGAGAGAGAGAGAGAGAGAGAGAGAGAGAGAGAGAGAGAGAGAATATGTCTGGATTATATAGGAAAGAGCCTCTGGAGGGAGGACTGCACAGTTCAGGGTTCAGGTTTGGGGCAGGGTATGTTAGGGACTGGGAGATACTAGGAGAACCTGGAGATCAGCTTTGCTGTATAAAATAGGCACCTTTGTGTCTTGTTCCAGGGTTCCAAACCAAACCAATCAGGAGGTAAGTCCCCCAATTCCCACCATACAGTGGAGGGAAACTATCTTCAATGCCCCTGGTCCCCAGAACCAACAGCATCCCTGCCTCCAGGACTTTTCTAGGAAGGCCTCAAATGGCAGTCGTTGATTGGATGGGATACACTGCTCCTCCTGTCTTAAAGCCCAGGGCTGAGGACAGGGTGTGCATGCTCGAGTGTGTCAGAAGACAGTTTTGGAGCGTTGGCTCTCTCCTTCCACCGTGTGGGTTCTGGGGATTCAGGCCTGGCAGCCTTACCTACTGAAAATTCTTGCTGGTTTTGTTTCTTTTCTGCCCTCCTGGCCTCTGAGTTGATATTACTTCTGAATAAAACACAAATCAACAGGAAGTTGACTCCCCTGCCGTAGACAAGAGGAGCAGAAGGAGCAGGTTGACCTGACATTGAGCTTTGACAAGACAGAACCTAACAGAAGATGCTATGGTGATGTCCCAGGACCCCCACCCAGGGCCCAGAAATCCTTCTTGTCTTTGGGAAGTTCCAATATGGCCCAGTGTGCTCATTCCCTGAGGCCTCATGCCGTCCTGGTGGAACCAGTGGCTGTGGAGTTTGGACATCTCACCACAGGAATTTGTATTGTTTAGGGATTGGAGTCAGGGCTCAACTCAGCAAACCCTGTGGGCACCGAAGCCATAAGACAGCCACATTGCACATTGATTAGATACCAGAGTTTCCCTGTGCTATCAACCATCCAATCACAACTCTGCAGCAAAACAGAAGACAGGGCCACACAAGAGCCCCGTGACTCCTCCCACATCCTGGGGAAAGCTGTGCTCCCAGCTCGGCAAGTCTGCAACTGGGAACCCCAGAGAGAGTGGGTCTGGTCCTTAGGAGTTGACTGTCTGCTTGATTTTAAGTCTCCACGCCCGGAGCTACGTGTAGTGCTTCAGCCTCTTAAACTGCCTGTGAGACATCACCGTGACACTGCCCTCCCTGCCCTGCTTCTAAGGACGGTTTCCCAAGCTTCCGAGCACACTGGGTTTTCTTAGAGATCAGAGTACAGAGGTATGTCCTGACCTCTAGCCACAGGGTCCTGTTAGAGGCTCTCCTGTAACATTCAGACGTGTTCACCCAAACTAAAGAACCAGTACTAGAAGCCCTTGAGCTCCCTGACCCAACAATAAAAGCACCACTTATTTCAGTGGCACCGAACAACAAAAGTATTGAGGAAAACAAGACAGCAACAAAAGAAAAACAAAAAAGCACCTGTCGTTGCATTCAGAACATGGGGATTGGCTACTAGTGCACTCAGCAAGCTGACCTCGGTCCGTGTTCTCTGTGTAAGGTTGGAAAAGGACCCTGTGACTTCTCCCTCACCCCGCAGTCTCATCGGTATGGCTAGAGAAGACAGTCTGTAGCCTGGACATGTAAAAGGCATTGTGTGATGTCATTTGATGGAGTAAATATAAATCGACACAAAATATAAAAATGTGAAAAATTAAAAATAACGCTGACGATACTGAGTGTTGGAAAGCATGTGCCGTGATAGGGATCTTGTTTATTGCAGTTGGGGATACAAAATGGGGCGACCCACTTCAGAAGAAATTTTGGCAGTTGCTTGCATAACAAAACATGTTCCGATCATAACCTGATCAGATTCCTTGACCTTAAACCACCAGAGTTGAAAACATGTCCACACAGAAGCTTACATAGATAGTTTTAGGAACTTTCCACGTGACTGCTAAAACTTGGGAGCCAACAAGTCAAATGGGAAAGGAAACTGATCAATTCTGACAACAGGATATTTATTATTCCCTGCTATCAAGCCACAGAAAAGAAGGAGGAAGTTTTGGTCATTTGTCACTAAGAGAAGCCAAGCTGGAAAGAGTCCTGTGCTTTCTAGTCTGTCAGCTTGACACAGGCTAGAGTCATCTGAGGAGGAAGGATCCTCAGCTGTGAAACTGCCTCCATAAAAGGCAAGCCTGTAGGGCACATTCTCAGTGACTGATGGGGAAGGGCCCGTGCCACTGTAGGTGGCCCCATCCCAGGGCTGGTGGCCCTGGGTTCTATTAGAAAGCGGCTGAGTAAGCCCAGATGAGCAAACCAGTAAGCAGCACTCCTCTGTGGCCTCTGCATCAGCTCCTGCCTCCAGGTTCTGTCCTTATCGAGTTCCTTTCCTGACTTCCTTCGAGGATGAATAGTGATATGGAAGTGGAAACCAGTTACGTCTTTCTTTCCCAACTTTCTTTTGGTCTTGTGTTCCCTCAGAGCATCTGTCCCCAAGTAAAGACAGAGCCATACTGTCTACCTTCCGATTCCGATTCTGATTCTGGAAGAGCCAAACTCTGGTCTCAGCGGTTATGAATGGTGCCTGTGAGGAGCTGGGGCTACGGAGCGGCAGAAAAAACATGAGCCTAGAAGATTTTTAAGGCAGTCACACTCTTGGGATACAACAGTGGTGGACATAGCTGACACTGTGGCTTTGCACACTTCCCAGCGTGAACCGCAGTATAACTGAAGCACCTTATATCAGTGTGTGTGACAAATGTCACAAACCTGCTACCGGGAGCATGGGTGACTCTGGTAGGGCAGGCTATTCAGATGCCAGGCAGGAGTTATGTCCCAATACTTTCAGCTCAGTTTTGTTCCGAATTCAAAATTGTTCTGAAGAATGCTATTTTTAAGTTTTATCCAGTTTTAATTTTACACACTCTGGTATTCTGCCTGCATGTATGTCTGCGTGAGGACATTGGAATCCCCTGGAACAGGAGCTACAGGCAGTAGCGTGCTTCCTGCCATGTAGGTGTGGGTAATTGGGTGCTGGGAACTGATCCCAGGTCCTCTGGAAGAGCAACTATTACTCTTAACTGCCGAGCCATCTCTCCAGCCCCAAAGAATACTATTTGTAAAAAGATGAAAATGATAAAATGTAGCCGAAGTGTAGTTTGGACAGTAGCTTGGATGGATGACTGCATCATGTACGAGACACTCTACATTTAATCCCAGGCACCATAGAAATGGCAGGTGCTGGCACCTGCTTGTAATCCTAGCGGGGCTATGAGAAGTTAAAGGTCACCTGTGACTGCATAGTAAGTTTCAGGGTAGCCTGGTATTCATGGCACCCTGTCCCCAAGGGAAAAAAAATTAAAATAAGGTGTGAGGCCAGATTGTTCTAGTATTTGAAAGGACTTAACATTTTTGTCTAGACGATATACAGGCCAATGAGAGGTTTGTAGAATGGCCATGCATTGAGGCATTAGATCTCCGTCTGTATGAACCACTCTGTGTCACAGAGGAGGATAAGACAGTGCTGCTGTTTGACCTAACAGACAAGGTTGAGTTGTGAGTGTTCAGAGGACTCTGGGAGTCTTGTGTTTGGCCTGGCAGATACACTGGCCTCTTCTGGGTATTCAAATGCTAGCTCTTTCTCTGACAGCAGGCTTCTAAATCCGAGAACACAAACCTTTCCACAGAGCAGAGGAGTGAGAACACAGAGCTCTCAGGGCAGCCGGCCTCCAAGAGCAGGAAGGCAGGGCTGTGCATGCCCGGATTCCTTAACAAAGCTGGCAGTGAGAGGAGTCATTCCAGTTTCCCCCAAGGACAGAGTGACCAGGTAGTGACAGTGAGTGGCCTGGATGCTCCACTGGCATGTGGAGAAGCCACCCCCTCCCTCCTAACAATCCAGATCATCTCATGCAATATTAAATATCGTATTATCTGTATACGTACATGCGTAAGTGTAAGAGCATGTGGTTTAATACGGCCCTCTCTGTTTCAGGTACATTGAGCATTACTTAGAAGACTTTCTGGAGTCTGCTAACAAGTACTTCATGGTCGGCCACCGGGTCATATTTTACGTCATGATGGACGACACCTCCAGAATGCCGGCCGTCCGTCTGAGTCCTCTGAACTCCTTGCAAGTGTTCGAGATCAGGTCTGAGAAGAGATGGCAGGACATAAGCATGATGCGGATGAAAACCATCGGGGAGCACATCCTGGACCACATCCAGCACGAGGTTGACTTCCTCTTCTGCATGGACGTGGACCAAGTCTTTCAAGACAACTTCGGTGTGGAGACCCTGGGCCAGTTGGTAGCTCAGCTCCAGGCCTGGTGGTACAAGGCTAGCCCTGAGGAGTTTACCTATGAGAGGCGGGAACTCTCGGCAGCCTACATTCCATTCGGAGAGGGGGATTTTTACTACCACGCGGCCGTTTTTGGAGGAACGCCCATTCACATTCTGAACCTCACCAGGGAGTGCTTTAAGGGGATCCTCCAGGACAAGAAACATGACATAGAAGCCCAGTGGCATGATGAGAGCCACCTCAACAAATACTTCCTTTTCAACAAACCCACTAAAATCCTATCCCCGGAGTATTGCTGGGACTATCATATAGGCCTGCCCTCAGATATTAAAAATGTCAAGATAGCTTGGCAGACAAAAGAGTATAATTTGGTGAGAAGCAATGTCTGACTTCAAACGTGATGGAAACCTGACACCATTATTCTGGTGAATCCCTCTAAAAAGCAGTAACACTTGATTTCAAATCAAATCAAAACCCACCACCATGGCATACACGTATAAATTCTCCTTATAACCTTGAGCCTTGTAATATGTGAGAGGGTCTATGGTAAGTAATCAGGTATAAATTCTCAGTGATTCCTTATATATTCTGGGTTTTGGGGGCCATACTAACTAAATAAGCAGGAGTGGAAGATAATTCGCATTAGGTAAAGAAGACACAAGAACATTCTGTCCAGTGTGTCAGATAGCTCACTATAGGCCAGGGTGCTGAGAGAAGCATTTGGCAGCAGGATGGGTTGGGTCAGAGCTAGGGGGCTCCGTCCCCTTGGTTTCATTGTCTTCCTCCTCTTGGAGATTCTAAAGAAACACAGAGAGGCTTTGCAACCAGAGGACTTCAGGAAGGATACCAACGAGATCGTCAAAGTCTGTAAATCTGACCCTGGCTTCCAGGAGCTGCTGGCAGTCCAGGCCCTGTGGTGCATAATGAAGGCAAAGAGTGCCACTAGGTATCTTGGTGGCACATGTTCAGAGTCCCAGGAACTATGGGGGTGACGACTTAGAGGCTATGCTCTGGTGGAGGGACATAGGGTATGGTGTTGGTGTAGGAATTGAGATGCAAACACAGGCAGGTTTCTCATCAATGACCAACAGCAGGGATCGAACAGAAAGTGCATTTTGTTTTACCCAAATCCTGTTCACATTGTTAGCCTTGTGTGTTGAGTCCTGTGGAGAGGGAAGGAGAGTACCTCAGTGGACTGAAGAGAAGGACCCAGTTTTTATCAGAAGGCAATCTGTCATCATCTGGTCCTACCATCTGCTCTGAACCTCAGAGTTCCTCAGCCCATCATGTTCCAGTATGGAGGACTGACACGGAGCCAGTGATGGAAGACAAAGCCCTTCGTCACATGACCTCATGCCTTGTCTGCACTATGCAAGTATGACAGCCAGACAGATGTACCAGGCAACGTGGGTAACTGACTTCATGGCGATGGGAGATGCAGTCACCACGACCAAGCAGCTGAAGGTTCAGTTCCCTTCTCTGAGAGAAGTGTGAGAGCCTATGAGTGGTTCTTAACCTGAGGGTCGCGACCCCTTAGGTATTGAATGACCTTTTTCACAGGGGTCGCCTACGACCATTGGAAAGCACAGACATTTACACTATGGTTTGTAACAGTAGCAAAATTACAGTTAATGAAGCAGTAAAGAAAATGATTCTGTGGTTGGGGGTAGCCCGTATCGTGAGGTCACAGTATCTGGGAATCAGAGAACCATTTCTCTATATGGGTATTTAAGCAAATAAATCGATCTGTATTTCTGTGTACACATATATTTATATTTTGCTTGTCTTCCTGTCTAGGTCATCGGTTTCTACCTTTAAGCCATTTATTTAAAAAGCTATTGCACTGTCTTGGTGAACAGTGTGTGGGGCTTCAATAAAAAAGGGTCTTGCGCGTGTCTACATGGTTCCACCTCTTACTTTCCAACTTTAAAAAAAAAAAAAAAAGTCCTTCGATAACCCAAGGCAACAAACCCACAGAATTCCCGAACCAATGGGCGTTGCGAAAGGGAGTGGAACCTGCACATCTGTTAAGAATTCTGCCTGTCTATCTCTCACCTTGGGCTAGATCCAGTCTAAAGTGGGAGGGTTTAATGGTCCTGAACCAAAGAAATAATCTGTTCTGAAAGTGTAGGGGGAGAGGCAGGAGGAATTTGGAGGGAATTGATTTTTCTAAATAAAATGCATCTACAATTTAAATTCCTAATGAGTAAATTTAGGATTTTATTAAAGGTGATGTTTAGACATTTCTAAAATATACATTCTGGTTTACAATCAAATAAATTATTTTCTCAGTATATTCTGGTCTGGTCCTGTTATGCATTTTCTTCCAAAGGTGTTCAAACGTATCAATTATGGTTGTCTAGGATCATAAAGAATTTTAGGTCGGGGTTGGGGATTTAGCTCAGTGGTAGAGCGCTTGCCTAGCAAGCGTAAGGCCCTGGGTTCGGTCCCCAGCTCCGGAAAAAAAAAAAGAAAAAGAAAAAGAAAAAAGAATTTTAGGTACCTTAAATGTTCTTTACAAAGACAAGATTACAAAGAGCAGGCTTAACGGCCACTCCCAA
The DNA here is from genome assembly GCF_011064425.1 of Rattus rattus. NCBI lineage: Eukaryota > Metazoa > Chordata > Mammalia > Rodentia > Muridae > Rattus > Rattus rattus. Next base: position 237,494 of record NC_046158.1, read on the forward strand.
ATTGTAGTGCGTGTGTGTGTGCATGTGCGTGTGTGCGAGTGTGTGTGTGAGTGTGTGTGTGTGTACGCACGCATGCATGTGTGTGTACACGTATGAGATTGCCTGGCAGATCCTGCATGAAGAGAGACAGTATGTGAGAGCACTGTCTGACTGCTCTGCGCCCACCCTGGATATGTGGTTCCCAGTTGTGTGGGCTCTAGGGAATCTGATTTCTATGAAAACGATTGCCGTGTTTGCAGAGGGCTGTCTTGGCTGAGACTGTCAGTACTTTCCATCTCGTGGGAGGGAATGGCTGCCTGAGAGATGAGGTGAGCCTAGGCACTTCTATCTTAGGATTTGATTGCTGTGAAGATACACCGTGACCGAGGCACCTCTTAGAAAAGAAAACGTTTAGATGGGGCTGGCTTACACTCTCCTGGGTTCAGTCCATTATCCTCATGGAGCAGCATGCAAGCAGACACGGTAACTAGAGGAGCTAGAGTCCTACATCTTGATCTAAAGGCAACCAGGAGGAGACTGCCTCCTGCAGGCAGCCTAGAATAGGGTCTGGATCACACTGAAAAGATTTGAGTCTGAGACCCTCTCCTCCACAGTGACAGACACATTTCCTCCAGTAAGATCACACCCTGTAAGAGTGGCACTTCCAATGGGCCAAGCATACTCTACACAGTACTGCCAAACAGTGAATTTCAGGCGCTTTACCAAAACTTAGGAAACTTGTAGTCCTGGGAACTGCTAGCTGAGGGCGGGCTGCTTCAGGATGAAACAGGAGAGAGGGAGGGAAAGCGAGGACACTGAGGGGAACAAGTCTGGAGAGAATCTTGCTTCTAGCCTTACCTAAGGTCTTTGCTGCCTGTGAAACCAGTGCGGCTTCCTTCTGTACGGGAGACATTCTGTTGGATCGCTCTAAGACGGTGAGTTCCTGAAGGTCCAGTCTGCCATGTGCCATTGCACCAACCGTCTCTTCTCTGACATCTACCTCATAGGCTCTACCTTACAGGAATCTACTAAAAGAGGGGGGAATGCAGCAACAACTATTCCCATCATGCCTCAGAAGAAATATGTGTGCGTGCACATGCTTGTGTGCGTGCCTGTTTGTCATTGTGCCTGTCTGTATGCCTGCCTGTGGAAGACAGGGGTTGACACCAGATGACTAACTCAGTTGTTCTCCACCCTATCTTTTGAATGGGGCTTGCTGATTGGCTAGACTGGCTGGCACTGAAGATGAGTGGAACTTGCTGATTGGCTACACTGGCTGGCCCTGTAGTTGAGTGGAATTCGTTGATTGGCTAGACTGGTTGGACTCCAAGGTGCAGGTCAGGGTCTTCAGTCTCCACCTCACCAACCCTGGAATTCCCGCTGCATGCCTAGACATTTTATGTGTGTTCTGCGGGATCAGATTAATGTTTACGTGTTACTTTATCAGCTGAGCCATCTTTCCAGCCCAGGCATGCTAGCTACACCCTCCCCGTGTAAAAGACTTGTCTACAAGGGAGTTGCCAGGTTGGGTAGACCGAGGTAACAAGGCCCACCCTAACTGGATGCCACCGGTCAATGTGGGGTCCCAGACTGAATTAAAAGGCGAAGGGAGACTGAGACTATGCATCAACACCTCTCTCTGCTTCCCGCTTGGAGATGCAGTGGAACCTCACATTCCTGCTGCTGTGATTTCCCTCCTCATGGTCTAGCAGACAGGACCTTCTTCCTATGATTCACAAGTTGGGACTTCAGAGGTTTCAGCCTTGGTTCAAGGCTCTATGCCAGTGCCTTGGCCAGCATGGTTTGCTGCTGCTTAGAGCGCAGTAAGCGCTGGTCTCTATTTGTCCTATTTGTACTCATCAGCAGCTCAGCTTGGGAATCACTTCCTTCCCAGCCCTCCCAGCCATTTGGCAATGGCATTGTTTGCATTTTTGCCTGTCCTAACTGGTTCGTGAGTGTGCGTGCAACTGGCATGAAGAGGGTGGATACAAGGACACAGCTAAGTGATTTATACTACACGGGGTGGCAACCTTCACCCCATCTCAAGAAATGTGATAAGAGCCAATGTTGGGGCCACTGGTGTGACATTATTTAAGGTTTCACTAACAGAAACAACTGTTGACCACTGTCCACCCCAACCCATGGCCACTGTCCACCCCACCGATGGCCACTGTCCACCCCACACTATGCCTACTAAGCTACAGAGCTAGTTCCACTTATATGAAGAATTAACACCCCGTCTACACATACTGCTACCTTCAATAGCACCAGAGAATGTAATCACTTCAGAAACGGGTTCTCTTTGGAAATCCTGCCCTCTGGTGTCCATTAGTGGGAACTCATATAACTGAGCTCTGGATTTTACGTAGGAAGAGTAAGAGGACAGTGGCCATTGGTGGGATGGAGGGTGGCCACCAGTGGGGTGACAGTGGCCATTGGTTGGGTGGCCAGTGATCATGTGTGTGGTGGACAGTGGCCATCAGTGGGGTAGACAGTGGCCATCAGTGGGGTGGACAGTGGACATCTGTGGGAAGGTCAGTGCGCATTAGTGGGGTGGACAGTGGATATGTGTTGGGGTCAACAGTGGCCATGTGTGGGGTGGACTTTGGCAATCGGTGAAGTGGACAGCGGCCATTTGTGGGGTCAACAGTGGCCACGGGATGGGATGGACAGTGGCCATGGGTGTGGTGGACAGTGACCATCAGTGAGAGGACAGTGGTCACTTGTGGGGTGGACATTGGCCATTGGTGAAGTGGACAGTGGCCATGGGATGGGGTGGACAGTGGTCATCTGTGGGGTGGACAGTGCACATGACTTGGGGTGCACAGTGACCATTGGTGGTGTGGACAGTGACCATGGGCTGGGGTGGGCCGTGGCCATCGGTGAGGTTGGCAGTGGCCATCCGTGGGGTGGACAGTGCTGTTGCAGATGTGCTGTGCAGTCTGTGAAATTAACAATAAGCTAAAATCAAGCCTACATATACCACAGTTAATACAACATGCATATGGGAACGAGGGGATAATCTTAATGCTCACTTAAAGGAGAGACACAGTGCTTATGTGCTCACAGGGTGCTACTGTTTGAAGGTATGGCATGGTTGAGGTATGGTTCTTTCCCAAGAAGCTCACATTGAGGTTTGGGCCAGTGGGCAGTGTGTTAGGCATTGAATAGGGATGAATGCTTTTCTGTGAGTGAGCTGTCACTCTGGAGATGGGCTTCTGTGACATGGTTGTTAGCAAGCTTGGCAACTCCTCCCCCACCCACCCACCTCTCAGACCTCTACACAAGTGTCTCTGGTTTACGGCCACAGGGTTTTCACCAGAAGTGGAGTGGATTCTGTTGATATGCTCTTGGATGTTTGGAGCTGGAGGCCACATTTTTTTTCTCTTTGTAAAGAATCCAGCCTCTGGTACTTTGTGGTAGCAACACAGCACACACTGAGAGGTGATCTGGAATTCAGTGGTCCTTGCTTCAAGTGTTCAAAGTGAGCTTCAACTACCTTCTCCATCCATCTCAAAGGACATCTCAAGGACACAGAGGTCACAGTGGTCACCAGCCTCCACTGGGGAAGGTAAGATGCCAATAGCAGGGACCACTTGAAGACTTCCTCCAGGGTTTCTCTGGAAGCTCCCTGCTCTGTGTGTGTGTGTGTGTGTGTGTGTGTGTGTGTGTGTGTGTGTGTGTGTGTGTGTGTGTGTATTAGATGGACAGGAAACAGTCGGACATTTCTGCTTGTGGAAGACCGCCTCCAGAATTCAAAGGCAACCCAAGGGGGTTTTTGCCTTTCTTAGTGGCAGGGGACACACCATTTACTCACAATTCACAATTGGCTGCCCTTTGGAATTTCCTGGATTGAGAATATTCACATCTGGGGCTCATCCCAAAGATTCCTGTCGTTCCGCTGGCCTCTTGTAGGACGTAGGCACTGAGAGTTTCCAAAGCTTCCGGCATCACTCTAAGTCTGGGAAGCTTGGAAATGATTGCTGGCGGAACAATTTGCTCTGTGTGTGTGGTTTTTATTTTGACATTGTTTTGGTTTGGGTTTTGTATTCTTGTTGTCTGGGATTTGTTAAATTTCTTAAGCTTTTATGATAATCATTTTCTTATAAATCCCATTTGGAAAAATTTGGTTAAATTTTGATTTCTGTTCCATTTTCTGCTGAATTAAATTTGTTTTAGCATATTTACTTGTGTGGTGGTCCCTTGTAGTGGACATGGACAACGTGAGGGAATCAGTTCTCTTGTTTTACCATGTGGGTCCCAGTCACTAAACTCAGGTCCTCAGACTCAGTAGCAAGCACCCTTACTGACTGAGCCATCTTGCTGGCCAATTCCAATCTATCAAAGCCGTGTATAATGCTAAACTTTTTAAAACTGATTTATTCATTTTTGTATATGAGTGCTGTATTTGCATGTGTGCCTACCCGACAGAGAGGACATCAGACCCCATAATCGATATAGTTGCAAGATACCATGTTGCTGCTGGGATTGAATTCAGGAACTCTGGAAGAACAGCCAGTGTTCTTAACCACTGAGCCATCTCTCCAGCCCCAGGCTAGACGCCTTAATAATGATCTTTTAGGTCAGATATTTTCTTCAGATATTTTCTCAATTATCTCCCTCTTTTTCGTGTAAGATAATTAGCACTGACATTTTATTTGATCTTATTGGCTCAACTGACAATTTTATTCAGTAATTTTTTTTTTGAGACTGGTCTTCTTTATAGCACAGCCTGGCCTTAACCTCACTCTGCAGTCCAGGATAGTCAAGAACTCATGACAATCCTCTGTCTCAGCCACCCACGTGCTAGGAGTATATACACGCACCACTGTGCCTGGCTCAAATGTGTGTTCTGATGTTCTAGAATGTCAATTGTTTTTGGAACTCTGTTGCTTGGCTAAGAACTCCTACGGCTCCTTCCCTTTGTCAGTGTTTTCTAGTAACTCTGTGCAAGTCCTTGCTTCTCTCCTCTAACTTCTTGTGTGCAGGTTTTCTGGGTGAAGCAACACAGTGACTCAAAGGGTCATAGGCAGTGTATCTGTCAATGTTTGATAAGAATGGCACCCTTAGGCTCATATGTTTGGCTGCTTGGTCATCAGGGAGTGGCACTACTTGAGAAGGATCAGAAGGTGTGGCCTAGTTGGAGGAAGTGTGTCACTGGGGGGTTGGGGGAGGGTGTGCTTTGTGGTTCCCGCTGCCTGCGGATCAGAATGTGGCTCTCAGCTATGTCTCCAGCACTGTGTCTGCACCTCCACCACATTGCCTGTCATGACGACAATGTAAGCAAACCTCACTGAAAAGCTTTCATTCGTAAGAGTTGCCTTGATCATGGTGCCTCTCCAAGCAATAGAATACTAAGACGTGGTTTCCTAGAAGACGGCAACCAATGGATTGCACACACACACACACACACACAATTCTATCAGTTCTGCTCCATTAGAGAAACTGAACACTGCTCCCAGTAGTGGAGTAGTTAGTTTTACCTTAGGGGTAATCAACAACTGTCTCATTAGACTTAAGCCCTGCTCAGTAGCAGGGAGTTCAGTTGGTTATTCCTGCTGACTCCAGAGGCAGGCACAGGCTTCCTGGGGCGGACTTCCTTTGTAAACTTTGAAAACCCTCAAGGCAGGAAAGTGGCCAGGCCCTGGCCTGAGGAGCTTCATCAGCTAGGTCCCTCCCCCAGATCCCTCCCCCAGGCCCCTCCCCCAGGCCTGTCTGTCTAAGGAGCCCAGCCTCTGTAACTGTCACAAAGGTGGTCTCCAGACCCTCGAGAGGACCCTCCCCCGGTATGCTAATTTTACATGAAAAGTCTGAACCAAAGAGCCAACCGTCAACAGGAAAACCCATCAGATCCTTGAGCTTCCCAACCAGTCCCAATGAGTTCAGTTGGTGGGACTTGAAATCCCATCAATCCATACCCTGGAAATCTCTGCCCTAGAAAGCTCCACTCCTTAAGACATCCTATATAAAGGCCATGTTTGATCAGTTGCATGCTGACATCTTTCAGGAACAGTCAGTGATCCTGGATTCATCCCTCCTCCCCCTGGACTCATCCCTCCTCCCCCTGGATTCGCACCTCCAATAAAATCTCTTTTTATGAGATTTGCTGCCTGGTGTGACACAGAATGGAGTCAGTGGACTTTACGTATATATGTACGTGTTTGTTTATTGAGAGAAGAGGTTAGTGTGGAGGGAGATTTAGAAGGAGTTCAAGGGGGTGGAAATAACGTAAACACAGCAGTCATGTATAAAATTCTCAAATAAATACATTTAAATAAAGAGAGTCAAAATCTGGAGAGCCGTCGCTGACTCTGGTGCCTGCCCATGGATCCTGGTCCCCTACCTGTGCTGCCTTGTCTGGCTTAGGTGGGGAGGATGTGCCTAGTCCTGCAGGGACTTGATGTGCCAGGGTGGGTTCTCAGGGGAGAAGGTAGGGGAAGTGGGGGGCGGGGCTGGGTGAGGAGGGCACTGGGAGGAGGGGGCCTCCAATCAGGAAGTAAAGTGAATAAATCAATTATTAATGGGGGAAAAATCTAGTCTTCTGGTTATGAAATAAACTCCAGCATGTGATTAAGATCACAGCCACCTGATTTATATAGGGACTCAGATGACATCATCATCCACGAAAGGCTGGAATAATAATTCATGAAAGTGTGAAGTGACAACAAGCCTACACACTGGACTCGCTTTCAAGCATTCACACCGCCTTCTCCAAGTACTAGACCGGGCATGTTAAGAGTCAGTGATGAAATTTCCTTTATTACTGTAGAAGTCTTTGGAGTCTAAGTTGGAAAGTCTCAGTATTTGAGACTCCAGGAGGACTTTGAGGTAAGAGATTAGGGAGTTGTTAAGTGTCAGGGGAATAGAGCCCAGTGAGGACTCTGAGGAGAGTTCAGACCCACACAGTAATGTAGGGTTGCTCTTCTGCAGGTTTCAGGGGTCCTATGGCGTGGATGATGAGTTCCCTATAATATGTAAGTGTAGTCATGGTGACTTCTGGGTGAAAAGAGGAGGGAAAAGAGCCAGCCATTGGTTAATGTGGACCCGTCATTCTGTATACACCACCATTGACCCTGATAGCTGATGCCGCCCGCTAAACTTCTCTTGATGAAGATTACAGACTCGCAGTCACGGGATTTCTGTTATTTCATTTACAGAAGCTGAGAGAGTAGGAAGAGGAGGAGGCTGCTGCAGGAGGACTTGGCCCAGGTCGCCCTCAGCCCAAACCTCATATAGGTACGTATTTTCACCACTAGCTCTTTTGACTCATACCCACCATGTGCCTGAAGTCGAGAAGTAGAAGTTTAGCTTCCAAGGAGCCACAGAGCCTTACCTGCTAGTCAGTGTCGATAAGATGAAGTCACGGGGAAACGGGGTTTCCCACAGTTTAGTCTGTATACACGGGGTTTTTCACAGGATACACGGGTTCTCTCTCGGCTCAGTCTGTGCGCACGGGGTTTCCCACAGTTAACTCTGTTTACACGGGGGTTTCCTTCAGCTCACGGTGTGCACGGGGTTTCCTACAGCTTATTCTTATTCACGAGTTTTCTCGCGGCTCATTCTGGAGACACTTACTCAATTTTCATCTTTTTCTTTTTCCTCCAGGAAAAGAATGAGATACAAAGTATTAATCCTGTTGCTGTTGGTGTTAATGTCTCTCTATGCCCAGTATAGAGAATACCCTTTCAGGTAACTGTGAAAACTTAATACTATCTTCTTGGTAAGAACCTAGCGAGTCAGAAAGTTAACAGGAGTGACCCTTAAGGAAATCAGCCCAAGGTGCAGATCTAAACATTATACCCATGCATTGCTCCATAAATAGATTCTTCTGTCCCAATGCTTTGTTTCTAATGATATCAAAGATTTAAAAAAAAAATCCTATAGATAGCCAGGTGTGAAGGCACGTGCCTTTCATCCCAGCACTTGGAAGGCAGAGGCAGGCAGATCTCTGAGGCCAGTGGGTTCTATGCAGCTAGGTCCAGGCAGCACAGTCAGGGCTACACAGAGAATCCCTGTGTCCGTTGGGGTTAGGGAGGGCTTTAAGGGAAGGAGTGTGAAACTACCACTTACTGTGGCCGCAACAATGTTCATAAAAATATATTAAAAGACAAACTGTTAATCGGAAACAGGAGGCATCCTCTTTCCCATCGGCAACTTCCAGAACAAAATGTATTCACTCCATAAATGTGAAACAACAGAAAGACTTCCTTGCTACTTAACAGGTTTCTACTCATGATGCTAATTAATCTCATTTATTTGACCCTGAGAATTACTAGGCAGTGGACATACTGTTTCCTAACGATGTGGCAAAGGGTGGGGGAGTTTTAGCTTGGTGGTAAAACACTGCCCAGGATGAACAAGACCCTGAGTTCATTCTCCAGGATGGCAAGGAATAAATGTTCATATTGTTCATAAAAGGGGATTTTTATGGTCTTCATCATGTTTGCTGTGTTATCTGAGCAATCGATGATACTTCCAACAGTGTGTTTTGCAACAGTGTATTGGGTTAACAAGAGAGCTAGACGGTTTACATTTCAAATTAATACAGTGCTTTTCTATTTCCCCTAAGTTTAAAGAAACTGCAGATGACATATCAGTGCTGGTAAGTTTTTATTTACAAGGATGGTATGACTGTCTTTTGTAGACAGAGTTGGTTGAAGGGCTTGCAGTATGCAGTATCCATACTGCATCCATCCCTGCGGTCAGACTAAACGAGACAAACAGATCTTGGCGATAACTAAAATCGGAGTGCCAGGAATCAAAGGGAAAACAGATGGGCAGTCAGCCATATTTGACAGAGGGCTGGGAAGTAGCTAAGAGAAACATACTAACAGGAGACAGAGCTTGGCCTTACAAACCTTTCCTCCTTGTAAGCTCTGGGCAAGCACACAGGTACAAGACTTGGTTGAGGACTATCAGAAGCCACACCCAGAACATCTCCTCAACTTGTCTGCCTAAACATGAACAAAACAAGGAGGACACCAATACACATGGCCAAGTGAATGGCGGGGGAAGGAGGACCCGCAAGGCCTCGACTCTACAAAGAGCCACACACAACTAGGAAATGCTGAGCACGGGGGAAGTAGTCACCCCTAGGGAAGAGCACACCAATGGTTTTCTGAGAACATACATACAAGGCCATGAATTTGGAAGACAGCAAGAAAGGGCGCGTATGGGAAGATTGGAAGGAAGGAAGGGAAAAGGGAAAACGCTATAATTATCATATAGTCTCAAAAATAAAAGAAATGATAATAAAAGACTCTGAGGAGATTGCAGTGGCCACACAGTCGTGGATTCTGAGAGGGCTGTCATTGGAGCCCACGGTGGTGAGCAGAAGCTTTACTTCCTGATGCCTCCTGGGTTCAGGCGCTGGATCTCATGATGATTCTGTGACTTATAGCATCCTGAGAGGACCAGGTCTACCTGGGCTGAGTATGAAAGCAGTATGTTCAAAGGGAGTGGATTTCGTGCACAGGGGTGCTTGCTTGTGACACCAGAACTCAGGACGGAGGCACAAAGATGAGGAGTTTGGGGCTATTTAGCTCCACAGTGGGTTGAAGGCCCACCAGGGATGTAACTGTGGCTAACACAGAGCAGAAACTCTCAGCTGCCCGTATGAAACAGAACCCTTCTCCTGGCAAAGATTCAAGGATTCAAACGTTCAAAGATCCAAACATCCAAGGAATCCCATTGCAGCAGAAGGTGAAAGAGGGAATGGGCTAATGTATTTTTTGGAAGTTTTATTTATTTATTTTCTGATACAGGGTTTCTCTGTGTAGCCCTGGCTGTCCTGGAGCTCACTCTGTAGAGCAGGCTGGCATCAAACTCAGAGATGCGCCTGCCTCTGCTCCCTAATATGCACCATGCATATACTGTCCCACTCTCCAACAATAATAATTCCTTCTATTCACATTAATTCTCCGAGCACTAGAGTTCTTTAACCTATCACTACACAGCATTCACAGGCAATGTCAGCTAGAGTTTGAGTTGTACATTATAGCTTGGTCACACCTTTGAGATAGCCTATGGCACAACACAGCTGCATGCCTGCTTAGTCCCTCCACCAACTCCACTCAAGACTAACTCTCCACGGTGCCCTTATATCAGGGCTACCATTAGAATGTGTAGCAGAGAGGAAAAAGAATGAGTGCGGAGAAATCACTGGACTCTCAACGCCTGCAGCTTTGAGTAGGATCACACAAGATCTTTGTACCTCAGTGTCCTCACCTAGTGAAATGGGGATGAGAATTATGATAACAGTGATACTATCTGTCTTCACATGTGTAAAATAGGAAGTAAATTCAACAGTGATTCGGAAAGTTGTAGGCTTATATTTCTCAAAACCTAGTTTAATAAGGATATGTAAATGCTTTAACCTTCCTTCTAGCCCACCGCCCATCAGAGGTAGGGGAAATGAAAGATGAATAGGTCAAAAGAGGATGTGGACCTGATTTTTGGTCAGGATAGCAGCAGTTCAGTTCCCACACATCAGCATTGGTAGCTTGATCCACTCCCAACCACTGTTCACAAATCAGAAATGGCAGTTCCATCCAGAAGAAACCTCGAGGCCCTGCCAATCGGCCGGAGTCTGCAGAAGCTGCAGAAGCAGCCAGAACACCACCATAAGTTCTTTAGTGCATTTCTCTCTATGAAGTCACAACAAACGGTGATCAGTGAGGAAGGCAAGGTGATCTAATGCCTTGGCGAAGCATTGGCAAAGCCCAACGAAACCCGGCAAAGAGTGGCAAGGTGAACCAATACCATGCAACAGGATATCTGTTGGGTTCTACTGATACCCTTGCCAAACATCACGTGTTCTCTCCAGCATCCACTCTAGCAAAACACCACATGCCCTTTTCCCAGGTAGCTTCCAGAAAAACACCAGGTATCTGTTCTCAGCAAAGCATCCTCCCACGTGTCTGCCTCAGTTATAAGACAGTTTCCAGAAAAACATCACATGACACAACTCTCCAAAGAAACCGGAACTTTCCACTTAAGAAAGCATTTAAAAAAGAATGAGCTAGGGCTGGAGAGATGGCTCAGTGGTTAAGAGCACCGATTGCTCTTCCAGGGGTCCTGAGTTCAAATCCCAGCAACCACATGGTGGCTCACAACCATCTGTAATGGGATCCGATGGGTGTGTCAGAAGACAGTGACAGTGTACTTATATATAATAAATAAATAAATCTTAAAAAAAAAGAATGAGCTATTAGTAGCAGAACTCTAACCTTATCCAGCAAATCTAGGAGATAGTTTACTTAGGAAAGGGTAACTCAAGTGACATCTGAAAGCCACACTCAACTTAGCGGGTTCAAGTTGCAGTATGATTAAGGAATCTTGAGAAAGACCAATCAACTAGAAAACTACCATAGGTGTCCAGTAAGAGATGCGACTGGAACGGTATAAAAGGTGGGTCATGGGAAATGTGGGCCATATGGAGTGTGGACGTGATCACCGTGAAACGGAAGGAGGACATGGGGAGCTCAGGGCTTCAGGAGCACGGTAAGAGAGGCCAAGCAGAAATCTAGAGAATGACTGGAAAGGGGCAGAGGGAGCAGCCTGCTAATTCTGGAAGATGGCATATGGCCAGTCATTGTATTCTCCTCTCCACGTTTACTTCCTGTGAGATTAGTCTTCATCCTACACAGACTTTCAAGTCTTCTGAGTTGGGGCTATAACGCAAGGTGGAATGCTTATTTAGCAAGCATGAGGCCATGGGACCACTCCTCCGCCCTGGAACAACATAGACAGACAGACAGACAGATAACATACACAGAGAATGAGGCCAACTAGGAAGCCATCCCAATGGCCCAGAAAGAGATAATGAAGGCTTGAAGATGCTGGTGGCAGGGGGTGGAGTCAGGCGATAGACTTGAAAGAGATTTTGGACGTAAACCCCCTAGGATTTAACACTGGACTTCCAGGGCCCCTCGGAGGGTATGCCTTGGCAGTGCACATACGTTCAATGGGATGCAAGCTAAATGGGACACTTCACTAAAAGTGGAGGTGTCTAAACACTCAAGACCTCCAGAACGAGTGGAATAGTCAAGGTTAAGTTCCTGGAGAAGTCCGAGTCACATGTAAAAAACCCTGAAGCCACGGGAGAGTGCCAAAAAAAAAAAAAAAAAAAAAAAAGCCATGTGGAGAAACCGAATGTCTCAGAGAACCCTCATAAAAAGGTCTCAGATGAGGACTCCTCAGCAAATAAGATATTTAATGCTCATCTAGCAAAGGAAATAAGATCTCTTTTTCACAGTTAAAACAAACAACAACAACAGAGGTAGAGTGAAGCTGAGGCAGCCAGATTTCTGCGAGTTCAAGGCCGGCCAGAGCTGTATAGTCAGACTCTGTCTCGAACAAAAGGAACAAAACACTGAACAATCTAGAGTAAATTTGGAAGTGGGATGACAGGAAGTTGAGAGAGCTATACATTCTCTCTGAACTAGATGACCGCAAGAGAATAACGGAAAGCCACTGAGGGCCGCTGGGTGGTTCTAGGCTGCTGGAGGGCAGGGTTTCGGGCTGCTGGGAGGCAGGGTCCCCAGTGCCATTGCTATTGGCGCTCATCAGGAGTGCTCGCTGTGAATTTTGTATCTTATATCTTTCGTTTAGGTCTCTGAAAAACCAACCAGAACTACAGCTCTCAGACTGGTTTAACGCCACGTAAGAGTGCCCGTCTTGCATCTGTAGGTTAATTCACGAGTGTTGACAGACGGACGGCATCAGTGCCACTGCTGGGAGTGGGTGAGCCTGGTACCAAGGAGGCCAGCAGAGGGCGCTGCGTCTCCTGGAACTGGGGTTACAGATGACAGCGAGCCACCGAAGCGGGTGCTGGGAACCGGACTGGAGTTCTCTGTCACAGCATCGAGTGCTCTTCACCACTGAGCGTCGTCTCAGTCCAAACCTTGAGAGATCTTGCTGTTTAAAACTTGATCTACGGGGTTGGGGATTTGGCCCAGGGGGAGAGCGCTTGCCTAGGAAGCCCAAGGCCCTGGGTTCGGTCCCCAGCCCCAAAAAAAAAAAAAAAAAGAAAAAAAAAACCAACTTGATCTACAACTGTGGCATCAACTGAAATAGACACATCTGCTATTGTATATATGAAACAGACGGACAGACAGACAGACACACACACACATATATGTAAAGTAATATGGTCGTTAATCCTGCTTCCTAAGCTTGTAAGCAGTCTGTCTTTTTAAAAAGATTCAAATTTTACATCGAAAGTGAAAACTAACATGTAAAAAATGTTCTGAGTTGATTTTCCCTAACTTGCCAGCATGTTCTATCCTTCCAGTGTACACAAGCTTAGGGAGTCAGAATTCTGTCACTCAAAACAAAATTGTTAAAAAATAATAGCCTGTTTCAGGCCCAATATGTTTCTAATTATATTGTGATCGTCGTTTTGAACACAGATAATTAGACGTGTCCAAGCACCTTGCGTTCCAAGCCCCTCCAGTAGTTATTTGGATTAAGCTCACCAGGAAATTCCATTCTGAGTGGGAAGGTAGGACTAAACCAGAGGAAGGTTTCATCCCAGGGAAAAAGACTTAGACACAGTTCTGATCCTGAGCACAGGGATAAATCTGCACACGGGCATTCCCTGGCCTTCCTTTTATGTTTTCTATGTAACTGTAAGTGTATACTTATGTCATGGTCTGACTGGCTGCCTCCTTCATACACACACACACACACACACACACGTGTGTATGTGTATGTATATGTATACATATGTTATATTTATGTAGTTATGGAATTCAATTTGCATACATATATGCAACAACAATTAACAAAAAGAGGCCATGATTTTGAAAAAAAGTAAGGAGAGGAATATGGAAACATATAGAGGGGAGAAAAATACTGAAGTCATTATATTATATTATTATCTCAAAATGAAAAAAAAACCTTTTGTATTTTATACATATATACATATTTATGTGTATTTTCTCATATATATTGGGAAAGGATATAATACAATAATATATTATATAACATATATAATATAAATATAATATAATATAAATCTCTCAGAGAAACCCTCATAAAAAAGCCACTGAGGGCTGCTGGGTGGTTCCAGGCTGCTGGGGGGGAGAGAACAATACAATACAATTGTATTATATTATATGATACAATACTATATATTATATTATATAATGCATATATACATTTATGAGTTACATATACTCTATACTATATGCTGTATACATTTTATATTACCATTTCCTAATACATATGGAGTTATATATGTATAATTTTAAATTATATGGCATATGTTGGGATGTGTGGTTGTACACATGAATGGAGTGACCTATTACAGAAGTAATGAAGTGACCTATTAGAGTAGTCCTGGGAAGTAAACTGTGATTCTCTGCAAGGGCAGCATACACTCTTAATAGCTGGACCATCTCTTTAGTCCTTTTCTGTCTGTCTGTTTGTCTGTCTATCTATCTATCTATCTATCTATCTATCTATCTATCTATCTATTTTCTTGAGACCTAGTGTCAATCTATACCCCATGCTGACCTTGACCTCACAGATGCCTCCCGTTCCTGATGACTGATACGTCCATTTCTGATATGATGCTTCCCTAGTTTATCAGAACAGCCAAGACTTTGGGTCAGATATAATGAGACGCTGTTTTCAGATACAAGACATCAGGCACTATTAGTGTCCCTTCGTCCCTTCTGAGGTCTTACTTTAAAATTCTGTCTTTCTTACAAATACAGAATGGACTCTACACGCATGGGCCTGAGAGCTACTAACTGGTCAGCCCCGATTGTGTGGACTGGCACTTACAATGAATTAGTCTTGGCAAATTATTATGAAAAGCATCCGGTTGCCGTGGGGTTGATCGTGTTTGCGGTGGGAAGGTAGGTGACGTCAAATGTCTTTTAAATTCAGGCTTTGTGTTGTAGAAAATAGGAGACAGTCTACTGATTCTACTTGGTAATTATTCTCTCCAAGCCAATTCTTGCCAATTGACTGTCGGAGGAAAAAAATCAAAATAAGGTACTGCATTATACGCAGCAGGATTCTCACATGCTACATTCTCTGACCGTTAATCATAATGTTTTAAAAGGGGCATATGAAAACCGTCCAGTGATTTTAAGCGAAAGCAAACCTATGCCGAATCCCTAATCAAAGAGGAAACCAAAGCCATTAAAGTCAACTGTTTAAAAAGGAAAAGAAACGCAACAAAATGTTTCCATTTAAAGGTAGAAGGGTGCAGACACTGGGCTGACCTACTGTATTCAGAAATGTTATAGACAATAAATATTGACGGAGAGAGAGAGAGAGAGGGAGGGAAGGAGGGAGGGAGAGAGAGAGAGACAGAGACAGAGACAGAGACAGACAGAGACAGAGAAACAGAGAAATCGAGGAGTTCAGTGAAATTGGGACATATTACAAATCAAACATGAAACTTGTCAGGTACAAAATGTGAACCATCACATTGTGAGGACATCAAGTTGGGTATAAGTGTGCACTCTGCAGACCTCAGACTCTGTCCTCAGGTCGAAGCAGGCAGTGGAGTGCAGGGGCAGCGGCTGAGGGCCGCTCCACACTGTCTGAGCTGCTCAGGAGAGATGGGCTGATTCTTGGCGTCTCTGTTCAAGGTTAGCAGACCTTTCAGCAACACTGTGGCTTAGTGACACCTCTCTCTTTCCTCATCCAGCCACTTTCTAGTGTACACAGTTAATATTACAAACGCACATTAGAGAAGTCCACTCAACAAACTCCTTTCTCTGTGTGTGGAATATTCTTTGTGGTTGACCCTATTTAGATCACAAGAGTTGAAGTAAAAAAACTGAAATTGAACCAAACGCCATATAGGAATGAAATCTTCAAAAATCAATTTTGGGGTAAAATAAGGAAAACTCGTAAATATGTGAACATTGAATTGAGCAACACAATTTTTTAGCTTAGTGTGCAAAACCCTGGGTTTCATTTTGACATTTTTGTACAGTACATCATCGTCACACCATGACCTCTTTATTCCAGTTTGCCATCCTACTCCGCCATATTCTAATTCTGCACATGAAATGAAACTGCATTTGTCTTCTCCATTACCCTCTCCCGTCTTCCTCTCTCTACTCCCGTTAGCCCCTTTCCTCCTTCAGATCTTCCCACGAGGGCACCACCCTCCTTCCTTTCATCTGAATGGCAGGCTCTTAAATATCCAGGAGGTCAGGACCGGAGATGGAGTCAATTCGTAGAGCTTAAGAACCCGGAGCACATAAGGCTGTAGGTGACCTCCAGCACCTCCAGAACAGGTCACGGTGGGTCACAGCTGTAATCCCAATACATGAGATGTGGAGGCAGAAAGACTGGGAGTTCAAGGTCATCTTTTGCTAAACAGCACATTTGAGGCCAGCCCGGGATACATGTGATTCTCTCAGGAAAAAAATAAAAAGTGAGGCGTTTCCTTCTTCTCAGAAGTCCCTTGGGCTTGAACTCCAGAGCCACACATGGCAGACATAACAACATGCACACATACATACCACACATACACACATACATGCCACACATGTTCACATACATACTACATTTGCACACATACATGCCACAGGTGCACAGTAGCTAGCACATATGCACACATGCACAAGCACATGCCATCCATGTGCACTTACACAGCACACATGTACACATACATATCACACATGTACACACACGTATTACACATACATGTAGATAGGAATACGTAGCCTAACCTTCATTTCGAGGAGCTGGATAGAGAAAACAATGTAAGACAAGCTAAAATCAATAAATATTGGAGTGACAATAAATAAAACCAAATTAAAACCCAACTTAGCCCTTTACAAAAGGTCAATATAGTTGACAAGCCCTGAAAGCAGATTAGGAGATAGCCTGATAAATACATGGCAAAGACTCTTCAGAACCGCCAGTAGCAGGAATCTCAGAGAAACTGATGCAGACCGAAGGAGACCAAGCGGCCCTCAAGAGGAAACCCATCCATCATGTGTCCCAGACTGAATCATGGTAACTGAAGTGGCACTTATGAGATAAAACTGGGGAAATCGGAATGCAATCCGTAGTTTAGCCGATAGAATATCACACCTGATGATTTCCTCATTTTGGCCAAAGCGCGATGACCACAGAGAATTTGGAGAGTACCTGGACGACACATGGACTGGGAGCCCTCTGGCATACGGGAGAGTTTCCTGTAAATTTAATAACATTCAAAAATAGAAAGTTTGACTTTATCGAAAAACACCTGTTCTATGTCGTGCAAAGAGAGAAGACACACGTACGAGGTGTGTTTGGGGCGAAGTGTCAACAGCTGGAGGTGTAAATGACAAAACCTGTTTGGTTGCTGGTTTTGCTCTTGAGGGCAGAGAAGTTATTATGAGGCAATGATGCCAAGAAACATACTGGCAGAGATCTCAGGAAGACGGGGCAAATGTCATGTGTATGTCGCCTAAATACTGTCTCTAAGCATGTGGTTCCCCCTCCAGTGTGGAGTTACTAATGGGACTGTGTGAGTACACCTTCTTCTTCATTCGTTTATACCACGTCAGGGTTTTAAATGATTGATTAACTGGACCCTTTAAAAATGTCCCTCACCACCTCATATGTAAAACTCCACGCAAGCAGGTAATGGTAATGATAAGGCAGCTAGACGATGTTAGAGGGCGTTTTCATGAGGGAGGAAGATTTCTAAAACAGGCCACAAAGGACCCAGTGCCAGTTTCTACGCCGACTGTATGCACAGCTGACTATGCACAGAAACGCACAGCGGCAGAAGCCTGTAGAGAGCCCTCTTTCCTCCTAGGTTGCCTGGGGCAACCCTGAACTCTGGCTTTCACGTTGTGCAAGGCTCAAAATGAAGCTCCTTACCTCACTAATGTTCATTCCTTCTCCCAAAGAGCCCCTCTTTCCATTTCATGATCTGTAGACCCTGCTAAGGAAGAGAGTACACACTTTCGGTTCCTCCCGGACTGCTCAAAGAGAATAGCGGATATCCGGGTGCTTAGCTCTGGTTCTGGATAAGCCATGTCCAGGTGATTGAGATGTACGCGTTCCACCAGAACTGAACGATGAAACTTAACAACTTCTTGTCGATTTTTTTTTGCAGCTACATTTGGTACTACTTAGGTCGCTTTCTGGAATCTGCTAATATGTTTTTCATGGTCAACCAGAAGGTCATCATTTATGTCATGCTGGACGACTTTTCCTCTATGCCATGGATCGATCTGAGTCGGCATCGGACACTAAAGATTTTCAGAGTTAAGCAGGAGAGGAGGTGGCAAGACATCAGCATGATGCGTATGAAGATCATCAGTGAGCACATCGCCGACCACATACAGTACGAGGTCGACTACGTCTTCTGCATGGACGTGGATCAGATATTCAAAGCCAACTATGGTCTGGAGACTCTGGGGGACTCTGTAGCACAGCTACATACCTATTGGTACAAGGAAAGCCCAAACAAAGTACCTTATGAGAGAAATGAAGCGTCAGAAGCGTACATAGCCGTGGGGGAGGGGGACTTTTATTACCACGCTGCTGTCTTTGGAGGCACAACCACTCAGGTTCTCAAGATTACCCAGGACTGTGCCCGAGCCATTATGAAAGATAAGAAAAATAATATCGAAGCAGTTTGGCATGACGAAAGCCATTTAAACAAGTATTTCTTTCTCCACAGACCCACTAAACTCTTGTCACCAGAGTACTGCTGGGATTTAGGTCAGAATAAGACTCCTGACATTAAGAGTGTTAAGCTCATTTGGAATTATAAGAATTATAATCTTCTTAGGAGGCACCTGTAATCTCACAGACCTTCCTTCGCATTTCTGAACGAGGAGTATCAATTTTGTTGGAAAATTAGCACCTGGCATATTCCGACAATAAAAAAAAAAATCCATTACCAAGTGCCAAGCCCAGCAACAGAACTTATCTTCAGCTCCCATTCACTCTGAGTGACATAATAAGGGGTGTATTGGCCACAGAGAGTGGACTGAAATGACGTAATAAGGGGCACAGGGTCCCAGAGAGTCCAAGGGACTCTCTGATGACAAGCAGATGGACAGGTGATAACTTCACATGTGTGTCAATGTTGCAAGTACCAGTGTGTTAGTTCAGGATGTGATGAAATGGATCCTGGAACTAGAAAAGGAAACTAAGTATCCCAGATGACCATAATAGAGGCTGTTGTAGCTGCTTCCTCCAGATGGTGCTTAGCCATTGCTATCTCGAATCAGAGAAGCTGTAGTCACTTTTGAGACCCTCACAAAACGGGGCCCATTCACATTCCCTCACGGGCAGAGGGAAGGGCTTGTGAGATTCATGAGGCTCCTCCCTGCCTCCCTGAAGATACATAAATGGTTAATGATTGCCGAAGAGAAAAGAAACTTTCCGTTAGTGTGACTAGACCATACCTTGTCCAGGCTTCCATACGTAACAGCAACACACTCTTTGATTCACTAAGATAGACTGGAATAGACTCGAGTGTTTGGTCTGTTGACGCCCACCTTATCTGGGATGAATATCTACAGACTTCCTGGGAAAAATCGTGTAACGCTCGGTGAGTCTTGCGTGGCTTCTGTTACGTTGGCTAATACATGCAGCTAAGGTTGAGCCATCTGAGAGGGCAGTGTCTTCAGGGACTGTTCTCAGATATCTATGGCCATCCTCCACATAGCACCTGGCATGATGTATGCCTCCTTGCTACAGTGTAACTCTGTAGCCCCTGCTATAGACAATAAGACCCGGGATTGAGGCAGAGGGGGAGATGACGGGATTCCAGAATGGACATCTTTATGTGCTGTGAAATGCCATGGTTTCTTGATGAATGGAGTGTGCCATGAGAATATGGGGATGCCCCCCCAAAGTGGCCAGGGAGCTAAAGACTATACTGAGATCCCCGAAAATGGCACAGATGAGGTGAGAGTGTAGGCAGGCTACGGCATCAGTTACATGGTCTTGGCTGGGTGACAAGACAGGTGACAGAGGCCGAGCTGTTTGCATAAGGGAGAGGTTCCAATAGGAAAAGGACATGAAGAGGCTGCTCTGCCTTAGCCTCTGGTGTTGCGTTTAATAATAAAAAGGATGCCCATCCCAGGCTATTGCCGGCTACTCTCTGACTGCAATGGTCTCTCTGCCTCCCTGGACATCCCTGGACCGCCCATCTTGCAGTTTGCTGTCACAGATCCCTGTAAACCGGAAAAATCAAAACTCTAGAGGCTTGTGAGTTATCAGTCAAATTTATATCAGTAAATTCTCAACCCACCAAACGTCCACGCAATGAACTCAGCCAATTGATAAGCTGCCCACTTAGATTGGACAAATTGTCCTATAATAATCTATCCTGTATATGATTTTCATAGCTACCTGTGGCTATTTAAAGCCACGTGGATCTGGGTCGTCCTTCTCTTCCTCCATCTTCCTTCCTTCCCCTCCCTCCTAGCTCTCCCGCCTCTCAAAAACTCTCAGTCCGCCCTCCTTTTCTACTGTCCGATCACAGGCCTCACCTGCTTACAGGCAGCAATCTACACTCTGGTGTTTCAGTAAACACAGAGGGGGGGCGGGGCAGGAAGGAGAGGTGAGAGAAGATACCTCATATGTCCCTTCTTTAGTTTTAAATTTTTATTGTTTATTTAGTGTGCGGTGGTGGTGGTTTGTGTATGTGTGTATGAGAGGGAGGGACACACACACACACATACACACACATACACACACACACAGAGAGAGAGAGATACACACAGAGAGAGAGAGAGAGAGAGAGAGAGAGAGGAGAATGGGATGCAGTGTATGTGCATATAAAAGTATATGAAATCCAGGATTAAACTCAGGTCATCAGGCTTGGGTGACAACCATCTTTATCCACTGGGCTTCCCCAACACCCTATGTCTAACTTTTAATACAGTGGAAGGGAATATCCAGGACTCAGTTTTAATAAAATATTAGGATCTATGTATTCAGAATGGACTAAGGACATCTGGGCATGTAAAACAAGGTTAAGATTACAAAGGTGGTGACACGATTGCGGATTTAAATGTAATAACAAAGAAACTGAAGTTGTGCTGGTCCATGGGGTTAGAAGGCACAGAGGGTTAAAATCCAGAGCCGCCATGTGGTAACTCATTGTTCCAAAGCTTCCCAGTGCAAGCCACATAGCCACTGCCCTTCAGCTTTGAGTCTCTATTTAGGCTCTCCAGTGCAGTTAGACTGAGCTTTTAAACTGCCAGCCTATCTTTGTTTACTTTCTTTTTTCTTTCTTTTTTTTTTTTTTTTGTTATAAATACACGTGTTTTTTGTTGGGTCACAGGGCATAGGCGGTGCTGTACAGAACTGGTATAGGCGTGGGGCTGAACGCCACAGAGATAGACACAGAGACTGAGTCCACCCAGCAGGGCAGGCCAGGCAGCATTCTGGGGCCTGTAACACTTGGTTGGTGGGCAAGAGTCATCTGGGAGTCTGGTCCAGGACTGGTGGTCCCCAGACAGCTTGGAAGCTCCTTGGTCCAATCCGATTGAGGTCTCGGGTGGTGTTACAGTGGCACCTGGATT
This sequence comes from Rattus rattus, assembly GCF_011064425.1. Classification (NCBI taxonomy): domain Eukaryota; kingdom Metazoa; phylum Chordata; class Mammalia; order Rodentia; family Muridae; genus Rattus; species Rattus rattus. Next base: position 258,997 of record NC_046158.1, read on the forward strand.
CAGTTTATGTCATTCAGGGCCTTTGGGGTGAACTCGGGCAGCACAAAGGCTGCGCGGTGCATGTCTGAGTTATAGTACTTCAGCTGCATCTGCTCCACCTGGGCCTGTGTCAACTGCTGCACGGGCTCCCGGAAGTTGGTGCTCGGGTTTTTTCTTCACAGCATGAAGCCAATCTGGCCACTGGGATAGGTGGGAATGGTACAGTAGACATAGCTCACCACAGGGAAGAGAGACTTGCAGAAGTGCCTCATCTCCTTGATGAGGTCCAGGTGCAGCCACTGGCACTCGTCCTGGCAATGGAGGATGCCATCTTCTTTGAGGGCTGTCTTCATGAGCTGGTAATAGGATTCCTTGAAGAGGCTCTCAGCAGGGCCCATGGGGTCTGAGGAGTCGGTGATGATGATGTCGAAGGCATCTTGGTTCTGTTTCATGAACTCAAAGCCATCGCCCACGTGGAGAGTCCGCTTTGAGCTGGAGTAGCCAACGGCCATGCCAGACAGGAACTTCTTAGAGACTTCAATGACATCCTCATCGATCTCGCACTGGACCACAGACCCCACAGAGGGATGCTTCACCACTTCCTATAGGATGCCCCCATTTCCACCCCCGATGATCACCACCTTCCGCGGGTTGGGGTGGCTGCAGAGCGGCAGGTTGGCTATCATCTCCAGGTAGGAGAACTTGTCCCTCTCGGTACACTGGATGACGCCATCCAGAACCAGCACGTTGCCGTAGGTTTTACTGCGGAAGACGAGGATGTCTTGGTACCGCGAGCGCCGCTGGTGCAGCAGCTGCTCCACTTGCAGCGACAGGGCCTGGCCAGGCCACAGGCTACAGGTCTCTCGGAACCAACCTTCACGGATGGCGGCGGAGCCAGGCTCCATGGCGGGCGGGCGGCGCGCGTCGCGGGCCCTGGACTGCAGGCCCCAGCACAACGGGCTTGTTTACTTAAAGGATAGAATTTTTATGTATATGGTCATTTTGCGCCATGTGCATGCAGTGCCCACATAGGCCAGAAGAGGGCGCTGGATCCTTTGGAACTGAAATTCGGTTATCAGCCACCATGTCTTCCAGGGCCTCTGGAAAACCAGCAACTGCTCTTAACTGTTGAGCCGTCTCTCCCCCTGATCCTTCCTTCCTTTATGCTATGTATTTCACTAAATAAGATAATACAGTGACGAGAGCAGTGCTTGGAACATGCAAAATATCGCATGAGGAGTGGCCATTACCTCATCATTATTGTGGGTTTTTACAGTGAAAGCTATCTCTGTCTGTCTGTCTCCCCAACCCCTCCCCACCCCCACTCCGTAGCCAGAATAACCTGCAACTCACTTTTGTTGCCCAGGCTTGCCTTAAATTATCGAGACAATTCTCCTGCCTCAGCCTTGCAAATGCTGGTGTTACAGGGGTGAGCCACCACGTCTAGATTCTTACTGATAATTTAATCAGCTGTTTTCTGCCGTATTCTACAGGATGGTAGATATTTCAGAATATTCTATTTCCGAATGCTAACATAATGCTTGTATATTTCAGTCACATCTAGATATAAACAAGACGTGACAAGCAATTTTATCTCCACGTCTCCCATAACTCCCTTTCTGTCACCAAAGCCTCAGTGTGTCAGGGCACCGGAATAGCTCTCGTTCAGTTAAACAGAGAAGAATTTATGAATAGGTAAACTTGAAAGGATTCAATTATCGATTATCAATAATCTAGCAGAGTCAGGAGAAAATTTTCGGTCCTCCTTCACAGCCAGTGCTAGTCAGGGACAAGCAACCTGTGCCGTACGCTTACATGTTGATCAAGAACAATGGAGGGTGTAGCACCAGGAATCCTTCTAGTCGGCATGAGGGAGGTATACGAACACTAGAGAATCGGATACACACTCACATCCTAACCCCGTGTGGCACCACAGCTATCACACCCTCAGACCACTTTTGCCCAGAGACCCGCTGTTGCCCATCCACTGGCATTGACCTGTGCTTGCCGCTAGCACGACCAGTGACTCCCGTTTACAGACTCAGCCCCTTGCAGTGCAGATGCACACGTCTGCTGGAGTACATGAGCTGGATCCTTAGCAGAGCAGAGACACTGAGCTGTAATGTCTTAGCCATTAGTTAGGGTTTCTATCGCTAGGACAGACAGCATGGCCAAACACAGCTTGGCGAGGAGAGGGTTTGCGTCAGCTTACAGTTCCACAGCACGGTCCATCAGAGGGAAGTCAGAGTGTGAACTCAAGGTGGGAACCTGGAGGTAGGAGCTGAACACAGGCCATGGAGGATGCTGCGTGCTAGCGTGCTGTCTGTGGACTGCTCAGCCTGCTTTCTCACACCACTCAGAACCACCAGCCCAGGGGAGCCTCCCACAGTGGGCTGGGCCCTTCCGTACCAACCATCCATCAAGGAACTGCCCCACAGGCTCTCCCAGGGGTCAGCTCAGTTAGGGCATTTCCTCAGTTGAGGATCCATCTTTCCAGATGATGCTCACTCAGATCCTAACCCTAACAAGCTGGGTAAAGTTGACACAGAACCAGCCAGCACTCCAAGCATGGCAGCTCATACCCTGTCATCTCAGAACTCGAGAGGAGGATTCTCATGAGTTCAAGGGTAGCCTGAGCCACTGTGTGAGGCCGAGTCTCACAAACAAACAAACAAACAAACAAACCCTAGAAAGATGCATTACATCTAATGGACATGTTATAAAAACCAGAATATGAGCAAGTGACACTTATGGGCTTTCATGTTTTGTCTATTTTATGTGCATGAGTGTTTGCTGGCATGTATGTATGTGCACCATGTGTAGACATTGCCAATGGAGGCCAGCAGAGGGTGTCCCCTTGGTCATGGTGTCTCTTCTTAGCATTAGGAAAGTCACTAATGAGAACGACTCCGACATCACAAGTCTAACACTGTGACACAACATTGCAATCTTACCTCAGGGCACGGTGCTTTGATCGTCATGAACTCAGAATACTCAAACCTGATGTATGTTGTGGTGGTCTGATCGAGAGTGTTCCTCTTAGGCTCACGGATTTGAATGCTTGGTTACCAGAGAGTGACACTATTTGAAAAGATTGAGAAGTGTGGCCTGGGTGAAGGAACCGTGTCAGCGGGGTGGGTTTTGTTTGAGGTTTCAGAAGTCCAAGCCAAATCCAGAATCGCTTCCCGCTGTCTCCAGATGCAGGGGTAGAACTCTCAGCTCCTTCTCTAGCACCATGTTTGCCTGTGTGCCACCATGCTTCCTGCTGTGAGGATAATGCACTAAATCTCTGAAACTATAACCAACGCCAATAAAATGTGTTCCTTTGTAAGAGTTGCTGTGGTCATGGCATCTCTTCACAGCAGTAGAACAGTGACTAGGACAGAAGTTGGTACCAGGAAGTGGGGCGTTGCTGTGACAGCCTGACCATGCTGCTTGTTGGTAAAGTGTGGACTTTCAGACTTTGGATTAGGAAAGCAGTTGAATGAATTAAGTGAGGTTTAATAGGACATCCTAGTAGGAGCATGGAAGACAGTGCTGAGGGCAATTTGGACTGTGGGGCCCACGATCATCAAGTTTCAGAGAGGAAGGATATTAGTAAGTGGCCTGGAGATTGTTCTTGTGATATTTTGGCAAAGAATGTGGCTGGTTTTTGTCCTTGTCCAAAAAGTCTGCCTGAGGCTAAATTAAGGAGTTTTAGATTAATGGCCCTGGCAGAGGAGATTTCAAGATAGCCTAGTGTTGACTGTGTCACCTGGTGATTAGTGGTCACTCCTGCAGGTCTACACTGAGAAGAAGCAAGTGCGGCAGGGAGAAATACAGAACTTGCAGCTTGAGAGAAAATGATGCCAGGAAGTGTAATGGAGCTTACAGCTAAGTCCAGAGTTCAAGATTATTTTTTAAAAAAAATGCTTAAAGAACAGCCTGATACTAAATGGAAAAAAGGGAGTGGTGGCCTCAGGGCAGGACCTCACCTTCATCCAGCTTAGCTTCCACTTTGTCTAGGGGCCCCGTGGTTCTGACTTTAGTGTCAAAGACAGGAGAGATGAGCTGTGGGTTCTCCCTCCCTGGTTAAGAAAAAGTGCTGAGGTCAAGGATGTATCAGGGGTTTCCCTGCATGGCGGCCCAGAAACCCCAGTGTGTGAAGCTGTGAAGGTGAAGCCTAGATTCCACTGGAGACCCCAAAGTGTTAGAGAGGCCAGAGCCATGTGACACCTGCCAAGGAGAGCTGCACAGGAGGTGCAGAACCAACCCAAGAGAGAAGTGTGTTGCAGTCAACAAAGCAGAAGGAAGTTGGAGGTCTGAAAACTGCTTTGGCATCTGACATGGAGATGCGGGGTTTGGAGTTTGCCCAGCTGGGTTTTGGTTTTGTTTGGTCCAGTATATCGTCACCATGCTCCCTGATCCCTGGAGAAGTATGCGACCTGCTTTTTAATTTTGATTTTAGAGAGGGTTTGCATTTAAGAGATTGCCATGAGTCTCAGAAGAGACTTTGGACATTGGACTTTTAAACAGTGTTGAGATTGTTGGAGACCATGGGGACTTTAGAAATTGGACTGAGTGTCTTTCTGCATTATGATGTGGCTATGGGGGGCGGGGAGTGGAATGTGGTCGTCTGAATAAGAATGGGACCCTAGACTCAGATATTTGAATGCTTAATCCCCAGGAAGCGGAACTTTTTGAGTGGATTAGGTGGTATAGCCTTGTTGGAGGAAGTGTGTCACTAAGGGTGGGCTTTGAGGTTTCAAACGAGCCCATTCCAAGCCCAGAGTCTCTGTTCCTGCTAACTGTGGGTCCAGATGTAGAGCTCTCAGCTCCTCCCTCAGCACCGTGTCTGCCTGTGTGCTGCCTTGTTTCCTGCCATGATGATAATGGACTGAACCTCTGACATTGTAAGCCAGCACCAATTAGTAAGTGCTGCTGTGGTCACAATGTCTCTCCACATCAACAGGACAGTGACTAAGGCAGATGGAAAGCTTCAGGTAGAAGCAAACACGGCCCCGTTTTGATAGTGGTGGAGCATCCACAGATCTTTTTCGGCATCCAGGGGGTCCTCTGGGGCTGGAAACTTTTACACTGATGTGCTTTTCAGTGTGCTTGTGTGTTGTGCTTCTGCCGAGGTGGCTGCCTAGATCCTTTGCTCAGGTTTTCCCTGATTTTCTCCCAATCTCAGCAATCTAACAGCACTTCTTTCTTTCTTGTGTCTTCTCTGTAGCCTGATGGTTTTAGACTTGACGTTTAGGCCGGTGAAGTGTTCTGAGTTAATTTCTGTGCACATCCATGAAGTATAGACCACCCCCTTTTGTAGATGGATATATGAGCATTCCTGAGACATTGTTGTAAAAAGAAAAAGTGACTGGCCTTTTCCCAATCAGAGTTTTTATGTGTGTGAGTCCATAATCAAACTTCGTTTTTGTTCAAATAACCTATATGTCCATCTTCAAAGCCACAAGGTCTTGACAGCTGAGTCTTCTAGGTACAAACTGACAAAAATCTAATAGAAAAGAAACAAAGAAAGCCTCACACCCCCAACTTCTATTGTTGGAATCCACATGGTAACAGGAGAAAACTGACTCTTACAAATTGCCTGCTGACATCCACTTGTGTGATATCGCACACACAAAGACACAATAAAGAAACTCATGGACAAAGACTGTTCGAAAATAAAAATCTATATGATCAATGTTTTATCCAGAAAAAATAAAAGAAAAGAAACAAAGGCTGGACTCAGTTTACATAGAATATAACAACTCCAAAACATGAGATGACGTTCCTCATCAGGATAATAAATGGAAATCAATATATTCGCAATGAGTTAATATAGTTAATATAAAAAACAATTCCATAATACTTACTTAAAGTTTAACCTTTGACTAAGAAATTCTACTTCTAGGAATTTATCTTGCCTAGAAACTCTAGGAGGAGGCTGGAGAGGTGGCTCAGTGGTTAAGAGCACTGGCTGCTCTTCCAGAGGTCCTGAGTCAATTCCCAGCAACCACATGGTGACTCACAACCATCTGTAACGGGGTCTGATGCCCTCTTCTGGTGTGTCTGGAGATAGCGACAATGCACTCACAAACATAAATAAACCTTTCAAAATTAAAAATAATCTTCAGGAAGGAGCCACACAGATCTGTGTGGCACAGTCACAGAGGACGTTTACCCAAGCATGATGGAGCCGGCAGAATGCCTGGCAGTAGAAAAAAAAATGACGCACAATTATATTTGTGAATAAAATACAGCTCATTCATAAAAAGTAACGAGACGTGTCTGTATGAGGTGCCATGGGATGGTTTTCAAACTATTCTGAGTGAAAAAGCAGAAGACTGTGTTTAACATGCTGACATTTGTGGGCCCCGGTAAAAGCAAAGCCATGTGTTTACAATATAGGCGCCTGAATGAACAAAGAGAAAATACAGAATAAAATCTGCGAAGCCCGTCACAGTGTCTGACAATGGGGGTAGGGAACAAGGACAAGAAGACTTGCTGTGCCTCAAGTCTCCTTTTTTGTACTGCAATTCTTTACCACATGTTCACACACATACATACACATACACACACACACATACATACACACATACACACATACACACATACATACACACACATACACACACATACACACATACACACACACATACATACACATACACACACACACATACACATACACACATACATACATACACACACACACACACACACACACATATACACACACACACATACACACACACACATACACACACACATACACACACACACACACACACACATACACACACACATACACACACACACACACACGCTTGCATCTATTTCAATAACAAAAACAAGGTTAGTTTTAGAGGCGGAAGGGAGAAGGACGGTACTTGCCATCTCAAATTGTGGGTGGCTATCTCAGTGTAACCGTGTAATCGCAGTGACCACCTTTTAGTAATCCGGAAACATGCGATTTCTATAATCATGAAAATGAGCACCACAAAAACATCCTAAGAAGGAATAATGTGAGGCCGGCTCTGCGCAGGGTCACGGTGTCTAAAAAGCATGGGAAAATAGTTGTAATTTTTCTCTGTCATCCATCCGCACACATCATCCAAAATACACTTCCATAAATAAGTATCATTTATAAGGAGGATAAGGAGCCGGGGGAAGGCCCGTTCAGGCGGACCATCCCTGCTACCTCTTAGGCCCAGATCCAGTGCTGTGAGTCTGTCCTTTCCAACATCTCCTCCACCTGCGAGCTGCTGAACCAGGTCATCACTGAATAGGGCCGTCCCTAGGTCTGCTGGCTGAGCCCCCAAGCTTGGAGCTTCTGTGACTGCAGACTTCAAGGCTTGCCCTGCTGAGAGATGGGGATGAGGTGGGTGAGGGTGGGCTGCGTGCAGGCTACAAGCACAAAGGGAGAGAGAGCTCTGAGAGCATAAGGGAGGCCATGCTCAAGGGCAGGGAGGTGTGCTAGCAGCCTAGATGGAACTCACGCTGCCTACCTGAAAGACTACCCTGATTCTGGACTACAGCCAGGTATCCAACCTGAGTCCAGGCAATCATCGGGAAACCAGAACCCCCGAACCAGACCAATGAGATAGACAGAACTAGAGACTGGCAATGACAAGTGTGAAAGAAACTGTCACCACCGAGAGCCATGCAAAATGTCTGCAGTCTATGCTACCACATGAAGCTATGTGGATGGTTGTGGGCCGTGTTACCACGAAGAGCATGTTAATGGGAGTGGTGCAAGCAGCCACCTGAGGCTCTGTTGATGTCCCTGGTCCATGGTTCATGCTGCTGACAAGGTCCATGTCTGGTTCTGTGGTCCTTCTGCAGCCAGGGACTATGCTGATATCTGCAGCTTGTGACACTCCCAAAGGCTATGCAGATGTCTGTGGTTTGTGCAGCTATGTGGGAGTGTGTACGTGGGGGGACGAGGTATGTCCATGTCTGAGGGCCGGGCTGCTGACTGGGACCATATTGGTATTCTTGGCAGAAGTTGCTATTCCAATTGCTACATCATATTGCTGCCTTTGGACTGTGCTGCCACCAAGGACTATGATGGTGTCTGTGTCCTGTGCTGTGGCAGAGGGCTGTGCTGATGTCCACGGTCAGTACTGCCACTGGAGGCCGTGCTGAGGTTCCATGGCCTGTGCTGACTCCATGAGGGTGTCATTGATCTCCCAACGACTGGGAAGGGTAAGGAAGATGCTTTTGCCGTGGTTCAATGACTTTAGACTCATGGTTGAGAAAGAGGGACATAGGTTTTGATGACAACCCTTACCCCCACCCCACCCACCCCCGAAAAACCTAACAGCCTAGATAAGAAACCATCAGAAAGAACTATTAAAAATTGTGTAGCCCTCCACAATTAAGGGCTTCTTGTGGGGTGGTGGGGAAGACTAAGTTGTTGTTGTAAAAATATAAAAAAAATAAAAAATGTATGGTTGTCTTTTATCCCTGCTTTATCCCTTTTATCTGCTAGATATCTTGGCAGAAACGCATCCCAACTCCCGCGGTGGCCCAGTGTCTCCAGCCACTGCACACTTTCCTACACTCACACTGTCACATAAAAGAACACACAGCACAATAACCTTTGGCCCAATTGATAAGATATAATTCCCACTTAAACATACAAAGCCCAATACACATCCATCCCTTCCTTCACCTCTTCCTTCAAACTTTTCTCCCGCCCATCCTTCCTTCTCATCCAATGACAGGCCTCCTTCTCTCACCTGTACTTTACAAATTAAATGGGGAGAAGGTTCTGGTGAAGTCACCTGAGTCCTGAGTACTTGACTAGGCAGCTGTCGTTGAGGCAGCAGAATTAGCATCAAAATACAGATAACTCTAGGGCAAACCACCACACTAATTTTTAAGGGGCTGGCTACTGGGAGTTTGACCACACTTCAGTGAGGTATAGGCCATACAGACTGGACTTGTGGTATCCTCCTCTTCCTCTTCCTCTTCCTCTTCCTCTTCCTCTTCCTCCTCCTCCTTCTTTTTGGTGGGGAGGACACAAGGGTAGAGGGTAGACCTGGGAGGATTGGGAAGTGTATGGGATGTATGATGTGAAATTCCCAAATAATCAACAAAAATATTATGGGAATAAAAGATAAGAAAAACAAAGGAAACTCAGACTAGATAAAGTTCTATTTTCTGTAGCCATGAAACAAAGTGATGCCTCAGGCGTCACTGGGGCAACAGCTTCTACTGTCTCCATTATCAAAAGAATTTGGTGACGTCACCAGGAGAGAACACTCCTCAACAGAAGGATACCACACCCTACCTGAGCTGGTATTTTCTTTTCCTACCATTCCTCTTTACATTATCAAAACTAAAGGTAAAGTGACTCATATGAAAGAAATGGATACAATTTTGATTACGATGAAAATCATAGTTGGCCATCAATCCCAAACTTTGACCTAAAAGCTATTTTATTCCAAACAATGAGCGATATGTCAAGGTGTCCTTGACTTTTGAGAATAGTGTCATTAAGGTCACATGGACAGGAAATAATCTTGACTAAATGAGCCACAGTCTTACTTCACTCAAACTTTGTTGCAAAGAATCTCGAACTTAAATAGAGAACACTTCACATTGTTCTTGGGACATAGAGGTTGTATCCTGGTATGGTATGTCCCGGTATGGTATTATTTGCAGAATTTACCAATAGAACTCTAAGCCGTACTTGTCACCTTAAATATTCAAGGGGATACATTAGAAAGAGGCAAAAAGAAACGGATGAAACTTTACTCAAATATTTTCTTTAACTCATGTCTCCGAAATTTCTAAAATGATCAAATATCTTAAATTTCTCTCTCTGTCTCTCTGTCTCCTCTCTATATAGTCCTGGCTGTCCTAGAGTTCACTATATACACCAGACTGGCCTTGAACTCACAGAGAACCTACTCCTTCTCCTCCTCCTCCCCTCCCCCTCCTCCCTTCTTTCCTTTCTCCTCCCTCCCCTCCTCCACACCCTGCATACTCTTCCTTGTCATACTCTGTTTTTAAACTCCATTTTTTTGGAGCATAAATAGTTCATATGCTCATGACTCATGTGGCTGGTGGCACTGTATTCATAGGTACACACCCAAAACTTCTTCATTAAATATATGTTCAAGAAATAGTAAACCTCTGTGTTCCTCCTGTACCCAAAGGCAAGAGAAGACTTGGTTTTGACTGATGCCTACCCAAATCTAGTTTGTGTGTTGATATCTACCACTGCCCCTATATCTCAATGCAACAGTGGGGGCTTAATGCCTTTGTATACCTACAAGACAGTGTATCTATTTTGAGGCTATCGGTTCTGAGGTCTTTAAGTCAATTATTGGTTTTGTTCTCTTTGTGATACACTTTGACTGTAGAGCAATCTGGAATCAGACAGTGAAGTTGGTGGCCCAATTTCTACAATTCATTGTTTGAAGACACTGAAGAAAGATTTTTTTTTTTAACCTTTAACGGAAATCTTCCCCCACTCCCCTCTCTCTCTTTAGGAAGGAATGCAGTATAAAAAAGAAACACTGTTGCTAATTCTGCTTGCTATATTGCTAGCACTAACTCAGCGCTACTCCAGGTAAATACATATCCCTGATGTATCACAGTTGGGAATGACTAACACTAAATGAATGACCTAAAATGCTGGACGTTTACACAAAGGCATCAAAGCACTCTCCACTGGTGATATCAAACCTCAACTCCTTCACTTTTTTCAGAATTCAAGAAGTATTGATTAAATTCCTGGTGCTCGGTAAGCCTTGTGCCAACTGGTGCCAAGCAACACAGTGACCTACTGACCCTTGTCTTACAGAGCTTTACGCTCTAGGAGGAGAGAAATGGCCTGTTTCCTGTGTTGTCATGGTGCTAGGTAATAATGTTTCCTGTGTTGTCATGGTGCTATGTGATGATGCTAGGAAGAGAAGAGGCAGTGAAAGGGCTGCAGGGAACTCCTCTCTGATTTTACTCAAATATTTTTATTCTGTTTAATGTGTGTGTGTGAGTGCCTGCATATATGTTTATGCACCAGCAGGAGAAGCCAGAAGGAGGAGCTAGATCCCCTTACAGAGGGTCGTGAGCCACCATGTGGATGCTGGGAACCAAAACCCAGGTCCTCAGCAAGAGCAGCCAGCATTCTTAACTGCTGAGCTAGTTCTCCAGCTTCCTATTTTACTCTTAAGGCACTCATTTATAGCAGTGTTTTCTGAGCCAGCCTTTAATCCCAGCCAGCACTCAGGAGCAGAGGCAGGCAGATCTCTGAGTTCAAGGCCCGCCTGGTTTACAGAGTGAATTCCAAGACAGGCTACACGCTACACAGAACAACACTGTCTCAAAAAACAAACAAACAAACAAAACAAAAACAAAGCTAAAGCTAACATTTATATTAGCTTGAAATTCAGTTCAATCTCTGTGTTTCTCTGCTAAGTCTGCCTTCAGTGTACTAAACAAAAACACCTTCAAGACAATGGGCTGTTAGTTTAGGGTCTTGACATCGAAGTTTGATCATTGTTAATGAGGCCAAAACAGCAGCTCTTTAGAGGAAAAACAAAAACAAACAAACAAACAAACAAAACCCACTAACATGTTAATGTCCCCATACGGAAACATTTAAATTCTCAGCTCCTCTGTGCCCCACTCACCAATGTCTTCCTTGTACCAGTGGCACCAATCCTGGTTTGAAAGGCAGCTGAGTGGGGGGACAAATGTCTTTAAGTCTAACTCTATCTCTTCGGCATCCTAGGCTGTGTTTATTGCCCTCCAGAGTTATTGCATTTTAATGAAGGAGATTCACAGCCTGACATGAAAGTCTTACCGCATGGCCCACAAGCTCCTGGCAGGTCTAATTTGTCCTGTGTGCTGCAACCGTAAGCCAGGCGGAGTGCTTGGTGGGCACAAAGAGAAACTGCAACTGTAGCGTTTGGGTTGTTTCATTTTGTTCGTTGTTTTTATTATTAGTAGACTCTTTTTTTTTCAAATTTAAAACTAAATTGATTTTTTTTTCCCCTTAAAGAACAAAGGATCACCTACAGAAGATGTACACCTGCTGGTAAGGGTCTGTCCTGTGTATGTTCTAAGAACTGTGAAGGGGGTGGTGCTTGGAGCAAACTGGGTTCCTTCCCCCGGAGCTGGGGACCAACCAGGGCCTTGCGCTCTCCCTACAGCGCTCTACCGCTGAGCTAAATCCCCAACCCGGCAAACTGGGTTCCTAATAGAGATGCTGTACAGAGAAGTGCGCTTTGGCCATTGACGTCAATGTAAGCATCCTTGTTTGGGACAGTGATCGCTTTGGGTATCTTTAGACCGATATCTCCCTGTGAGCAGCCTGGTTTCTACCCGCAAGACGATGAAACTTAGAGTTTCTTTGCATGTGAATCGTGGCTTCCAGCTTTCTGTTTCCAGGGGACTCCTGTGTGTGCAAACATGTCTCTGTGTTTATACGTGTTTCTTGTGACTTTTCTTTAGCTCCTTTTCTTCTCTTTGCATGTTTCGTCCTATTCTGATTTGGGTTTTTGCTTGCTTGCTTTATCTTACTATTATTCCTTAGATGCCCATCTGTTTTCTTTTTCTTTTATTTTTCTTGGATATTTTATGTATTTTCATTTCAAATGCTTTCCCCTTCCCCCCCTCTCCCATATGCTCTTCCTGTTCCCCCTGCTTCTATGAGGATGCTCCCACACCCACCTACCCACTCCCACCTCAACGCCCTGGTATCCCCTACATGGGGGAAACGAGCCTTCACAGGACCAAGGACTTTTCCTTCTATTGATGCTGGACAAGGCCGTCCTCTGCTACATATGTGGCTGGAGTCATGGGTCCCTCCATGTGTACTCATTGGTTGGTGGTTTAGCCCCTGGGAGCTCTAGTGGGGGCTGGTTGTTTGATACTGTTGTTCTTCCTATGGTGTTGCAAACCCTTTAGCTCCTTCAGTCTTTCCTCTAACTCCTCTATTGGGGTCTCCTTGTTCAGTCCAATGGTTAGCTGTGAGCATCCTCAACCAGAGACGGAAAGGGTGTGAGTCCAGGTGGGAAGGGAGGAGGGAGGAACTCAGGAGTTATGGGAGGGGAAACTCTAGTCAGAATATGTTGTTGGAAAAAAAAAATCTATTTGGGGGCAGGGGAATCAGGGTGTTTGTTTGTTTGGTTTGGTTTTTTTCTAGACAGGCTTTCTCTATGTAGCCTTAGTTGTCCTGGAACTCACTCTGTAGAATTCAGAGGTCCACCTGTGTCTGCTTCTTAAGTGCTGGGATTAAAGACCTGCACCACCACAACCAGACTAAAGATCTATTTTCAATAAAAGAAGAATAAAATCTCAAGATGATGGACGTTGCTCAAAAATATATACAGCTAACTTGGTGTAAAACAAAACCCCTCCCCCCATAAACCAAGAGCAAACTTCTCTGTCACTACACAGTTTAATGAATTTCGGCACAGATACTTTGGATGTAGAAAGAGAACTGGGGTAATCCTACCATGAAGTATCTTCAGCTAAAGACACTTCCGAAAACTGAGAGACGCATTCTCCATTACCTTCCACCTTATTTCAAAATAATTACCACTCACAGGAAGTTGCCCTGAAATCACGTGCACCTTTCACCTGATGTTCCCCCAGTGCTCCCCAAGGTTACAGCTCACATGACTGTACTCAAAGTCAGGAAACTGACACCAAGACAAGGTACGGATATAATTTTGCCTTTTTTTAAATCACAGGTCGATATTCATACAAACAACACCAATCGAGATTCACTACTTTCCCATTACAGCCCGAACTATCCCGTTTGGGAACATGTGATGCTGTTCCCTCTTCTAGATCCTACTTCATCCGGGATACCACTTCTAATCATTTTGCTATCACAACTTGCGGTCTTGAGACTTTTATAAACAGGGCCATAAAATACATAATCCACTGGTAAGAGGCGTTGTCACTCAGCAAGATGCCCTTGACAGCCAAGGACGTTGTTTTTACTAACATTCCAGACCGTTTGACTGATAGGTAGTATTTCATACATGAACACAGCAAAATTTGTCAGACAGATTTTAGTGTAGACTTACATTTTTCAGAACCTAGCTTACGAAGGGTACTTAAATGCTTTGACCTCCCTTCTAGCCCACAACCCACCTACCAGAGGTAGTGGAAAAGCAAAAGGATGTGGACCTGTTTAGAAATAGTTCTTTGGGGGCGACTCCAATATTCGTTGTCAGGATATAGGCAGGTCGGCTTACACACAGTAGCTAGACCCACTGACAAACGCCATTCACGAATCAGCAATGGTGGTCCTATCCAGAAGAAAATTCGAGGCTCCGTCAATCAGCTTGATTCCTTGGAAGCATCAAAAAGCCGCCACAAAACCACCAGAAGTTCTTTGGTGCTTTTCTCTCTAAGAAACCACAACGAACGTGGACTTGCAAAGACTGGCAAGGTGAACCAATACCACGCCCACTGGCAAGCTGAACCAATACCACGCCCACTGGCAAGCTGAACCAATACCACGCCCACTGGCAAGCTGAACCAATACCACGCAGCGTCGTCCACCGTCCGTTGGGTTATGCTTACACCCTTTCCAAACACCACATGGTCTCTCAAGCATCCACTCTAGCAGAACGTCACATGCCCTTTCCCCAGGCAACTTCCAGAAAAACACATGTTTGTTTTCAGCAAAACACCCTCCCACACGTCTGCTTCAGCAAAATCATCCTCTCGAAAGACAGTTTCCGTAAAAACACCACACGACACAACTGAGTCTCCAAAGAAGTTTCCACTTCATTTTAGTTAACAGCCTTTTTTTTTTTTTTTTTTTTAAATTTTTAGGTGATCTGGAAAATATTACGACACTTCGTTTTGGCCTCCACGGTTCCTAGTAAGAAACTCACTTGTTGAATTTCTGTCTTCAACAGGTGAAGGATCATCTCTCTGGCTTCTTTTGAGATGTTTTCCTTTAGTTTTCATGAATTGATCCTGTTTGCAGCTCAATTAGATTCTTAAATCTCTTTCTCTTTCGCTGTATTTGGGAAGTTCGCCGTGGCTGTTTTTAAGATTTATTTTATGAGTTTATGAGTGCTCCATCTGCATGAACACCTGTACGCCAGAAGAGGGCATCGGATCCCATTACAGAAGGTTGTGAGCCACCATGTGGCTGCTGGGAGTTGAACTCAGGACCTCTGGAAGAGCTAACCACTGAGCCATCTCTCCAGCCCCTAACTACTGTGTTTTAGGGTTACTAGTACTGTGATGAAACACCATGACCAAAAGCGACTTGGAAAGAGTTTATTTGGCTCACACGTCCACAGCAGTGTTCAACACTGAAGGATATCAGGATAGGAACTTAAACAAGGCAGGAACCTGGAGGCAGGAACGGATGAAGAGACCATGGACGGGTGCTGATTGCTGGCTCACTTACTATGGCTTGCTCAGACTGCTCTTCTTATAGAACTCAGGACCACCAGCCCAGACGTGGCCCCGCCCACAATGGGCTGGACCCTCCCCCACCAGTCACTAAGGAAATGCCCTACAGGCTTGCCTGCAGCCCAATCTTATGGAGGCCTTGTTGAAATTCAGGGCCCCTCCACTCAGATATCTTTAGCTTGTGTGATGTAGAAGAATGCAAATAGACCCATGTCTATCACCTTGCACACAACTCAACTTCAGGTGGATCAAAGCCCTCAACATAAAACCAGACAATCCAAACAGGAAGTGGGGGATAGCTTTGAACGCACTGGCACAGGAACCAACTTCCTGAACAGAACACCAACAACTCAGGCTCTAAGATCAACAATTAATAAACGGGACCGTATGAACCGGGAAAACTTCGGAAAGGCCTAGGACATCATCAAAAGGTCAAACGGCAGCCTATAGAATGGGAAAGGATCTGCACCAATCCCACATCTGACAGAGGGCTAATATGCAAAATATATAAAGAACTCAAGAAACCAGATATCAACAAACAATCCATCTTAAAAATGGGCTACAGATCTAAAAAGAGAACTCTCAACAGAGGAATCTCTAATGGCTGAGAAGTACTTAAAGAAACGTTAACCATCCTTAGCCGTTAGGGAAGCACAAATCAAAACGAGGCTGATCTCACATCTGGCTAAGATAAAAAAAAAAAAAAAGCTTCAAGCAACGGACAGCCCATGCTGGTGGGGATGTGGAGCAAGGGGAACACTCCTCGACTGCTGGTGAGAGTGCAAATTTGTACAGTCACTTTGGAAATCAAAATGTCGGTTTCTCAGAAAATTGGGAATTGATCAACCTCAAGACCCAGCTATACCACTCCTGGGCATATACCCAAAGGATGCTCCACATCCCACATGGACATTTGCTCAACTGTGTTCATAGCAGTTTCATTCATAATAGCCAGAAACTAGAAACAACATAGATGTCCCTCAACCACAGGGTGGACAAAGAAAACACGGTACATTTACACAATCAAGTCTTACTCAGCTGTTAAGAACGACGACATCACGAAGTTTGCAGGCAAATGGGTGGAACTAGAAAAGATCATCCTGAGTGAGGCAACCCAGGCCCAGAAAGACAAGCATGGTGTGCACTCACTTATAAATGGTTATTAGCTGTGGGGGGAGGACAGTGGGAACGAGTACTGGGAAAGACAACTGGAATGGTGAGGGTGGCATCTCTGGGATGAGCTAGAAACCTAGGGCAATGGAACCTCCCAGGAATCTAAGAGAGTGACCCTACTAAGACTCCTCCTAGCACTGGGGGGGTATGGAGCCTACCCCGCCATCTCCTGTAACCAGGCAAGACTTCTAATGGAGGGACTGGAACACCAACCCAGCCACTAAACTTTCAACCTACAATTTGTCCTGCCTACAAGGCATGCTGGAATAAAGATGGGGCAGAAATTGTGGGAATGGACAACCAATGGCTGGTCCAGCCTGAGAGCCCCGTGCCATGAGAGGGAGCTCAGCCTAGCGCTGTTAACGACAGTATTCTGCTATACTTGCAGACAGGAGCCTGGCATAGCTGTCATCTGAGAGGCTTCACTCAGCAGCTGACGGAAACTGATGCAGAGACCCACAGTTGGGGAATCCGGAGGAAGAAGGGGAGGAAGGACTGTAGGAGCCAGAGAGATCAAGGACGCCACAAGGAAACCTTCAGGACTAACCTGTGCCCATAGGGGCTCACAGAGACTGAACTGCCAGTTAGGGAGCCTGCACGGGACTGACTTAGGCCCTCTGGACGTATGTAATAGTTGTGCAGCTTGGTCTTCATATGGGACTCCTAAGAACAGGAGCAAGGGGCTGTGTCTGACTCTGTCGCCTGCCTCTGGGACGCTTTCCGCCTTCTGGGCTGCCTCTTCTAGCCTCAATAGGAAAGGATGCGCCTAGTCTCACTGCATCTCGTTACTGCAAGACCAGTTGACATGCATGGGAGGCCTCCCCTTTTCTGAAGAGAAAGAGAGGGAGAGTGGATGTGGAGGAGGGGAAATGGGTGGTGGGGAGGATGGGGAGGAGAGGAGAGAGGGGAAACTTCAGTTAAGATGTAAATGAACTAATTTTTTAAGAAGACATAATGCCCAAGATGGTGATGATAACTACATTTTCCAGCACATACTGCTTTATCCACTCTCTTCCTCTTGTCTCGTCTCGTCTCGTCTCGTCTCGTCTCGTCTCGTCTCCTCTCCTCTCCCCTTGAGACTCCAGTCACAAGAATGTCCATGGCCCACCCCATCTCTTCAAACTTCTCTTTTGTTGCTTTTAGCTTTTGTCTCAGTTGTCCAAATTGAGCGGTTTCTGTTACTCTATATTCCACTTTGCAGAGTCCTTTCTTCGTCCTCGGCACCCAGCTATTGAGCCCACCTCCTGAGTTATTTCTATCCCCTCACCCACCCCCACTGTTGAGCCCACCCAATGAGCTATTTCTACGTCTCCTTGTTGAGCTCACATGCTGAGTTATTCTATCCCCTCCTTCCCACCCCACCCCACCCCACCCCCTACCTGCTGAGTCGTCTCTATCTCCATTTGATGCTGTTGGTAAGATTTCCTACTTCTGTTTCTTTGCACCAAACTACGCCCACTAAGGTGAGTCTTCTCTCTGTACCTAGGACAGATCATCTGGAAGAACCTCAGCTCGAGTCCTGGTTTAATCCAAAGTAAGAATAAAATAATGATGTAACTCAAAGAGAATGTTATTCTGTAATCAAAGGGTAGGTGCTCAAGATACCTAGAACCAGCTCATTTCTAAGATTTTTTACTTTTAAGGGTCCCCCCCCCATGTTTATGGTCTATTTTCCAAGAATCATGCAGTTAAGGGGTGTAGTAAGAAAGCCGTCATATTCAATCTGGTTTAACATTCCTGGTATTCTTAGGGAGAAAATGTCTTTAAGTACAACCTAAAATGCCAATACTGACTCCCCTCAACTTTAATTTACGATCACTATAATTTATATATTAATTGTACAAGTGAACGTCTCACTGTGACATTTCTATACATGTGTGTATTATGTTTTGCTATTGTCAATTCTTACTATGCTCACTTGTTATTGACACTCAAGGGAGATCACTATTCTTCTGTAATGGTTGTGCAATATTTGGTTTGATGCTTACACAGTATAAACATGTTTATAAAGTGTTCACAGTGCATTTGTGCATTGACATTGTGTGATATTTGCAATTTGGGGTCTACTATATTCCAACAAATATAAGTGTGTGTGTGTGTGTGTGTGTGTGTGTGTGTGTGTGTGTGTGTGTGATGTAAGAGTGTGGATTTCTAACATGGAGCCATTAGTCATTAGTTTAAAGACTTCAGATTTTAAGGCCTGGGAAGTTGGCTCTGTGTGGTAAAATGGATGCGGCATATGCATGAGGACCAGGGTTTGGATCTCCAGCATTCACACAAATGCTGGGTATACACGGTAACCAGTCTATTCTCCCCGGGCTCAAGAAGTGAAGACAGGATCCCTGGAGCCAACTGGCTAGGTAGCCTAACTGGTAAGCTCTGGATTCCAGAGAGAAACAGCCTCGATACATAAGTTGGAGGGCCATTACAGAAGACACCTCATGCCAATCTCTAGCCGCAACATGCACATACACAGACATGCACCCACATCTATGTAAACATGCACATACACGTATACAGCACACACACGTACAGAAGTAAAAGTGAATACATATAATTAGGGACTGGAGAGGTGGCCCAGCAGCTAATAGTGCATGTTGCTCTTGCAGAGGACTCAGGATTGATTCCCAGCACCTATGTGGCAGCCCATAGCCAAATATAACTCCAGTTCTAGGGGATCCCATGCTGTCTTTTGGCCTCACTGAGAGCAGGCATACATGTGGTAAGCATGCATACATGCAGACAAAACACACTTAGAAATTGAAAACAAGTAAGTCTTTAAAAATAAATAACTAGGGGCTGGAGAGATGGCTCAGGGGTTAAGAGTACTGACTGCGGGGCTGGAGAGATGGCTCAGGGGTTAAGAGCATTGACTGCTCTTCCAGAGGTTGGGGATTTAGCTCAGTGGTAGAGCGCTTGCCTAGGAAGCGCAAGGCCCTGGGTTCGGTCCCCAGCTCCGAAAAAAAGAACCAAAAAAAAAAAAAAAAAAGAGTACTGACTGCTCTTCCAGAGGTCCTGAGTTCAATTCCCAGCAACCACAAGGTGGCTCATAACCATCTGTAATGAGATCTGATGCCCTCTTCTGGTGTGTCTGAAGACAGCTACGGTGTACTTATATATAATAAATAATAAACCTTTAAAAAGTAAATAAATAAATGATACAAAATTTAATATTTGATTTAGGCTACTCAATTACATTTGATGATTATTCTATTTATTTTCTAATTATAGTAGGTAAATATTGAAATGTTTTACTTATTTTGCATACTTGATGTTAGTTTTGTAATATCAAATATTTCATTCTTGGCTGTCCATGCCTAGGCCTAGACGAGCAAGCGTAGGCATGGTTTATAAGAGACCAGGGATTGCCAGGGCTGTGAAAGAGGAACCATCCATCGAAGTTGTAATCACAGAGGGGCATTACTACTCAACCAAACTGCAAGAGAGAAAGAAAACAGACAGCCTGACATCTCTCTCTCTCTCTCTCTCTCTCTCTCTCTCTCTCTCTCCCTCCTCCCTCCTCCCTCCTCCTCCTCTCTCTCTCTTTCTCCTCCCCCTCCCTCCTCTCTCCCTCTCCTCTCTCTCTCTCTCTCTCTCTCTCTCTCTCTCTCTCTCTCTCTCCTCTCTCCTTGTGTGCCCTCTGAGTTTTCCTTGGTACTTCTCATTTTGTAGACTCTCTGGAAGCCATAGACAAAAGGACTTTGGGTGGCCAATCTACTCCCAAAGCAGAGAAGAGATGAGGATGGATAAGAAAACAGATGGAAAAATACCTAGTACAAATCAGTCCTTCTACAAACTAGTAGTGTTTCCTAGGACCTTCACTTAAGGGGTTGGGGATTTAGCTCAGTGGTAGAGCGCTTGCCTAAGGGCAAGCACAAGGCTCTGGGGTTCCCAGCTCCGAAAAAAAAAAAAAAAAAAAAAAAAGACCTTCACTTACACGAAAAAGCTCATGTCCCCAAACAGGCCAAACATAAAGTTCTATCAACCGTATCTCCACAAGAGGATGAGGGTATCATCACATGATG
The DNA here is from genome assembly GCF_011064425.1 of Rattus rattus. Lineage (NCBI taxonomy): Eukaryota > Metazoa > Chordata > Mammalia > Rodentia > Muridae > Rattus > Rattus rattus. The sequence continues at coordinate 279,561 of NC_046158.1, forward strand.
ACAATATTGTCACACAATACAATGACAGTATCGTCACAAGATGACATTAGCCATCCTCAACGCTCACCCTACAAAGTAGGAGAGAAATGGGGAGAAAATAAAGTAACATACACAATAAATCATTGTTACAGTCCTACTGCAACAGCTGCTGAGGAGACAGAAAAGTGGAAACATAATAATCAGATCCACCACTTCCTTATTCTCTACTGATACATTGTTGACCTCTGTTCTGATCTCCTCCATTCCTGACAACCCCAAGTCCCTCAGTGGTGCAGCCCTATTGAGGCACCACAGTTTCCCAAGGACCATTATTCCTGGGCATGAGAGTTGTGGAACACATTCCAGAGAGTTCTTTGGAAGGCAGTTCTCCCCCCTGCCATTTTTGCAGTAGCAACTTGTATCTCTTTAGTAATGAGAATGATTTGCCCAGCCAGTATATTAATGGTATTCCTACCATTTAATTCAACATTTAACAAAACTCCAAAATGACCTGCAAGTGGTTTTTATGACTTTATTCCCTGAGAAGGGATTCCTCCCTTGTGAAGTAGTATCTCCCAGCCCATGGATCTGCAGTCATAAACATGTTAATCAAACACTCTATAAATGAATTATATAATGTAATCAAGAACACACACTTTCCCACATCCACCCACCCTTATGACTATGTATTTCAATTTCAAGAAACGTGTCACCAGATTAAAAAAAGATCACTAATTCAGAGCATCCTAGGGACAGGACCTCAACCTTGCAGAGACTCAGCTCTCAACTGGCACTGAAATGGAGACTTCTGTTGACTCTCCCACTTGACAGACAGAGGACTGAGGCTATGATGAAAATAAGCCAACTGTGACACAATTCATCATAAAATTCACTGGCTTCTCAGCTAGGCAGTATGTATGACACTGGACATTCAGTGCCTGCCTAGCTCCATGTAAGGGATGAGGCACATTGCTTAGCCACACAATCTCCATTCCTATGCCGGGGCCACTCTGCAGACTCACTGAGGCAGAACCAGGGCTGAGAGGCAAGGCTATAATGATGGCATCCAGGCTGCCCCTGCTGCACATTAGCTTACTGAGCATCCCCTGTACAGGGCATCCTCTGACCAGCATTTCTCTCTCAGGGGAAGAGTCTCACATCTAAGGACTCTTAAGTTTTACCTCTTCATCTCCTGTTTTAGCTTCTGTTAAACAATGTTGTCTTTTGAAATGTTAACACTTTAGTTTTAATCATGTTTGTGTGTGTGTGTGTGTGTGTGTGTGTGTGTGTGTGTGTGCGCGCGCACAGGAGTGCACACGCCCGTATAAGAGTAGCCGGGCTGTTGGAACCTCTGCAGCTGGAGTTGCAGGCTGTTCTTAGCAAGTCCACATGGGCTCTGGTAGTCAAACTTGAGTCTTCTGCAAGACTCTTAACCACTGATCCAGCTCTTCATCCCCTAAATTTATTTTATATGTATTCATGGGTATGCATGTGTGTGGAAGCCTGTGACACTGGATATCTTCCTGTATCACTTTCCACCTTATATATTTTAAGATATGTTCTCTCATTGAACCTGTCTAGGTTGGCTGGATCCTACACCCCTAGGGTGCTCCTGTCTCCCCCTTCCACTGTTGGAATTGCAAGCATGCACCACAATGCCCCTCTTAAAATACACACACACACACACACACACACACACACACAATGCATGAGCTTGCATACATGAGTTTGTGTGTGCAGGACCCCACAAAAACCAGTGGACAGTGATCTCCTAGAACTGGAGCTACAGGTGGTTGTGAGCCATTATATGTGGGTGCTGGGAACTTACCCAGGGTAAGAGCATCACTGTGAAGCCATCACTTGGGGTCTGGAGGTTGAATTTCTTATGCTCATCAGTGAGAAGAGCTTTCTCACTGAGCTGTCTCTAATGCCTGTTGCGTGTAGCTTTGCTACCCCACCTAAGTTCCTGAAAAGAGCCACTAGCTCCACCCCCAAGAGAATATTGGATCCTGGGATGAAACACACACACACACACACACACACACACACACACACACATTCAGTTGTTCAATTTCAACTTGCCTTTTAGTACAATTGCTGGGTTCTATTTATCTCTCACCTGGAGAAGCACGCCCTTAGCAATACTTTTAGCTCCGCACCTTTCCACCTGCCCTCAACTTTAGTTTACATCTAGTCCTAGCTAAACTACCTGACCATCCACCTGTGTGGCCACTCTATCCTAGATCTCATATGGCTGATCACCTTTTCTCCCTCAGAAGCATGGCTCTCTCTCTCTCTCTCTCTCTCTCTCTCTCTCTCTCTCTCTCTCTCTCTCTCTGTGTGTCTCTCTCTCTTTCTTTCTTTCTCTCTCTCTCCCTCCCACCCTCTTCTCTCCTGTGTCTGTCTTTTCACGGCAGGGGATCCTAGTGTCTGTGAGCTGAGGCTCTCTCTGTGTTCCATTGTTCAAATTTCCCCACACTCTGCAGCCCACGTGACACACTCTGCTCTGCTCACTGAGAAACCAATCCTCCTTTCTTCCTAGACTTGTGCTGTGCTCTGTGTGTGTGTGTGTGTGTGTGTGTGTGTGTGTGTGTGTGTGTGAGATCTATCTGAGAATTCCTAAATTAATAGTGAATTCTTGACCCACATTGGGCGCCATCTATTATGTGTAGCTTTGCTACCCCACCTAAGCTCTGGAATGGACCACACTGGCATTTGAACAACTGTGTGTGTCTGAGTTTCATCCATGGATTCAATATTCTCTAGGCAGAGGCTGGTAGCACAGTCTGTTCCTGGAGCTTAGGTAGGTAGCAAAAGCTACATGCAACACACACCCACCAATTTCTTGACATGGATCTTTAAAAGAATCTTTTTCTTTCATTCTGGCCAAAAAAAAAGTATTAGCCTGACTTATTGAGAAAAACCAATAATCTTTGAAATTGTTTCACTGTCTCAAATAGATTGGGGAGGGGAGTGTAGCTCAATGGTAGAACACTTAGCTAGGATACACGAGGACCTGGGTTTAAACACCAACACTACCAGAAAACAAAACAAAAGATAAACAAACAAAACTACAGTGGACATTGTGTAATCCATGTTCAACACAGATTTCATTTGGATATATAGCAAATTTAATTACACAAAAAGTATAGTTAGTCAGGTTTTTGGTTTACTTTGCTTTGGTTTAACCCACACTGGCCTTGAACTCACTATGTAGCTAAGGATGCCTCTGAATTCCTGAACCCCTTGCCTCCATCTCCCAAATGGAGATCTAACATAATACCATGGTAGGCAAGTACTTTACCAACTGAGTCACATCTACTTCCTTAGTAAATCTGTCTTAAAGTGTAGTTTAAAATTTATGATTTAAATATAAGTGTATGCCTATATATTTTCAGTACAGGGAGGCTTAAAATAGCTCTATAAAATAAATATATGACTTAGTCCTTAAAATAGTAATGGTACACTTTTAAAGAATTTGTTACTATGTGATTTTTATCACTATTATTAATACACTGGTAAGGATTGCCAAATTGTATCTTTGTGCAGATATAGATTTGTACTTAAATCTACAACTTCATTTTATATTCAACTCCTTCTGAGATGTGCATCTTAATGTGCTTGATTTAATGCCTTGACTTCAGATTATTTATTGCTACTAACACTCCCTTCGTGTTATCCATCAGAAACAACTCTAATACTTTCTATTTGTCTTGGCAGTCTCATTTTCTCCTGCATTGCATCTACATGCTTAAAGCATAAAGGAGAAGTTGAAAAGGGAATAGTGTGCATGTGTGTGCATGTATGCGCATGTGTGTGCATGTGTGTGTACCTGTATGTGCATGTGTGTGCATGTGTGTACGAGTGTGTACATGTACATGTGCAAGCCAGAGGTCGATACCAATTATCTCCTTCAGTTTGTTTTATTCTGTTTCCTGAATAGAATGTGAAGGCCACTGAGGGCTAGTCTGGGTACTCACTAAGTCCTAGGGGTCCTCCTGTTTATACCTCTAGATTTTTTTGACATGAGTTCTAGGGAGCCAGACTTGGGTCCTCATGCATTTACGGCAAGGACCTTTACTGGGTGAGCCATATCCTCAGTTCCACAAAGAGAATATTCTAGATATTCCAGCAGGGGCAGGGGTGGGGAGAAAGAAAGGAAAAATAGAAGTTAAAACCGTAGTAAGGGGGTTGGGGATTTAGCTCAGTGGTAGAGCGCTGGCCTAGGAAGCTCAAGGCCCTGGGTTGGTCCCCAGCTCGAAAAAAAGAACTAAAAAAAAAAAAAAAAAAAAAAAAACGTAGTAAGCCCCTCTACAGTCATTCGCTATTAGCACTCTCGCAACTTATCCCGCCACCATGAGATAACCTGCTGCGTTTTTGTTCTTTTTTTTTTGCTCAACAGAAAACGTCCTGATGTTATAGCAACAACTGGTTGGCTCGCTCCAGTCTTATGGGAAGGAACTTATGACAGAGAAGTTCTAGAACAATATTATAAGAGACTGAACATCACCGTAGGCTTGGCTGTCTTTGCTACTGGAAAGTAGGCACTGCTGGTAGCTGTCCTTAATACTGTCTCTAGCCCAAGTACTAGTTACTAAGGAGTCTGTCATAGCTTCTTTCTGCCCTGTGAGGCTATGGAATAGTGGCTATTTATTTGCTTTTTCTGTTTTGTTTCGTTTTATCCAGAAATAGCTGAATGTTAGAACGTGTGCAGCACATTGCTATCTAGCTAACTCTCTTTCCTTCTCTTCATAACAAACTCGTCTTTTCCCAAGCTTACCAGATTGTCTTTCACTAACCAATACACCTGAAGGTACAGACACAGCCCCTCTATCGTTATCTTCTTAGACACCAATGTCTTGCGTGTTAATTGGCACACCTCTCCTGGGAATTAGTGAAGTGTTTTTGTCTATCTTTCGTTTTCATAGCTTTTCAAGTGAGTCCCTGAGACGCTTCATAAAATCTGCCAATAAGTACTTCATGGTTGGCTACAATGTTATTTTCTACATCTTGGCTGATGGCACGAGCATTCTACCATACCTTGAGTTGGGTCCTCTTCGGACACTTAAAATGTGGAAGCTCTCTGGAGAAGAGATGACGTATGAAGACAGTAATCTCAGGAACATGAATAACATGCGATACAAAATCATGGAACATATTCAATATGAAGTCAACTTTCTCTTCGTGATGACTGCGAATCAGATCCTCAAAAGCCACTTTGGAGTAGAAACCTTGGGCAGATCTGTAGCTCAACTCCATGCATGGTGGTATTTCAAACAGCCCAGAGAGTTCCCTTATGAGAGAAGAAGGAAAGCCTCAGCTTTCATTGCCTTCGAAGAAGGAGATTTCTATTACCACAGCGCCATTGTTGGTGGCACGCCCCTAGACGTCTTAGATCTCATCGAACACTATATAAAGGGAATTATAGATGACAGGACAAATGAACTGGCTAGCACGTATGAAAGACACCTAAATAAATACTTTTTTATCAAAAAACCCGTTAGGGTGTTGTCACCAGAGTACAACTGGGATCCAAGATTTAAAACTCCTCCAGAAATCTGGCATGTTAAGGTAGCATGGCAACCACGAATCCCTTAACGGTTGTGCCGTGGGGTTTGTGAAATCGCAAGTAAATAGCAGGGTATTCTTCAAAAATAAAACTTTGGGAAACTTACAAAAGTATATAATCTTTCAGAATAAATTGTCTTTGAAATTATAATTCTCCTTAGTCTGAATAGAAGTAAACAGATAAGCATTACGTGGTGTGATGTGTGCATTAATATTGTGGGAATTATTTTGGAGGTATTGATTTTTTTATGAAGAAATCATGCACATGTCAAGCAGATATACACAAGGCAAGCTTAATATTCATGACTTTGCCCGTTTTGGGGGTGGGAAGTATATTCCTTAGAGTCAATCTCCTTGATCAGTATTCAGTGTGACTGAACTCAGGTGAGCTGGAGACATCTTACCACATGTAGATCTTGCTTTTATTGCTAATTATGATGAATTCATTTTTAAAACAATGTTTCTATGTTTCTATGTCTGTGGATGTTTTCCCTGAATGTGTGTCTGCACTACGTGCATGCCTAATGCCCTCTGGGGCCAGAAGAGGCATTTAGATTCCCGGAACTAGAATAACAGGCAGGTGTGAGTCACCATGTGGGTGCTCCAACTCAGCCCTGCTCCTCTGAAAGGGTGAAAAGTGCTCTTAACCGCTGGGCCATCTCTCCAGCTTTGAGCTCGTGTTTTTAAAGAAAGAGACAAGGATGTGATAAAATAAAATTTATCTTGTCCTCGAGGCACCTAAAAGTCTAACACAGGAGATAAAACTACCCATAAATGTTTATTTTACAAATTTAAAAGTTAAAAAAATTTAAAAAAAAGTGTCAGTCCCCTCTCCCAAATATGCCTAGATCTGGATGCTGGTCATGTATACTATGCTGGTAAAATCTCATGTGCCATCTCAGCTCCCTGAGAAGCTGGCTTTGGAAGTGCGGTTGGTCTCTCCTCTCCAGGACTGTTTAAGTTGTGTCCCCTGACCCCACCTCTCTAGGGGAATGGCTCCCCATTCCCTGTGACATCGAGGAAAACTCTAGCAAACAACCCGAGGTAAAGCGTGCTCTTTCCAACAGAGGTCACTAGCATTTATCCTCTGGCGTAAAAATGTCTGCAGAGGGAACGAGAACCATAAGTTCAGCCGTGGGAAGCCATCCCTGCAGAAAAAGCCCAAGTGGGACCCCCTGCTTCAACTTCCCCAGGTGATTTCTGCTGTGCATCTGTAAGCCCCGACTTTGATGATGTTCTCTCTATATGGTGCTATTTGTTCTTGTACTTGGAAGTCCCACCTGAGGCTACCCTTCAACTCTGCCAAAGACTTTATTGGGAGCACCACCGGGCAGCCTCCCCAGGGTTTCCCGGTGGATTTCCGCTGGGTGTCTGGAGACCCCAATTTGATGGTGTTTTGTTGTTGATCCATCCACCCTTGATAATTTACTGTCTTACTCTGTGCCTTTTTATATACTTGAGAAACTAATTGGGCTGAAGAGATGGCTCAGTGGGTAAGAGCACTGACTGCTCTTCCAGAGGTCCTGAGTTCAAATCCCAGCAACCACATGGTGGCTCACAACCATCTGTAATGTAACCTCTTCTGGTGTGTCTGAAGACAGTTACAGTGTAATCATATACATAATAAATAAACAAATCTTTAAAAAAAGAAAAAGAAAGAAAAGAAAATGGCAACAGGACTAAATGTGTTCCAGAGATGACAGGGGAATTCAAAGAAGGATCTCTAGGAAGGAAAAGATTGTAAGTTTAAAAACAAAAGAGAACTGTACATAAAGAATGGACTCTAGTTGATAAAATCGTTTCTGAAACAGAAGCCAAAAGATGGAGCTTCCAATGGAACAATTTGAATAACAAGGTAATGCAAGTGTATTCTAACTCCAGCTGTAACATAACTATCCGTGTAGATTCTGGGAAAGTAAATAACTGCAAAAGTAACTCCAAACAAATCATGTAGACACTCAGTTTAAAAGGAGGCAGAGAAGAAAGCTTTCCACTCATTAACTGCATTTGCACAAAGAGATGTCCTTCCAAAGCTAACAGTACAGAGAAGTTGGAAGAAAAAGTAACTTTGCAATGGAGCAAATAAAACTATGGCAGTTAAAACTGACATCCACAGCCATAAGTTGTGCTAATGTCATGCGTCCTTTATAAGGTGGACTCGCTCGCTGTTACGAGCTCAAATACGTCCCTCCAAAAGATGCGTTGCAATTCTGGATTGTGGCCATCTGGATGAAACTGAAAAGAAGGACCAGAGCTTAACCTCAAAACAGGGAAAACAGCGCCATGAAAACAGAGAGAGAAATTAAAGCATGTTTTATCTATTCATTTATCATGTCTGTATGTGTATGGTGTGTGTGTGTGATTCCATCTCCCACCTATTTTGAATGAAGCAGAGTGAACAGGCTTAGCCGTTGTCTCGGCAGGGGAGTGCTGGCGCCTTTGCTGCACCGTCTGCAATCTCGCCCTCTCATCCCCTACAGAATTTATTGATAGTTTATCTTCTTTCCTTTGTTTTGTCTTTTTTTTTTTTTTTTTTTTGGGCAGACCAATAAGTTTATTTATTGAGTCATTGTAGGAATATGGATGAAGTGAAAGGAGCATGGGTGACTGAAATGCATCTGCATGACTGGAGAAATCACACTTCAACGTGAGGAGATGACCTGACAGAAACAGAGTCAGTGAGGTGCCCCCTCCAGTCAACCTCACACCTCCTGTATACTCTAGTACCACCTATGACACATGAGAGTCCCGTGACCCCCCCACACCACACTCCCTGTGCATCTAGGGTGTTCACAGGCCTGTTACTGTCATCATCCACCCAGCTAGCCCTGTCCTAGCTTATCTAACTGTCACCACTACAGAGGTCAGCAATCTGACTGCAGCGACGGCTCAGCAATCAGGAGCACTTAACCCGTCTTGCAAAAGACCCAGGGTCAACTCGATCACACAGCAGCAGCTCACGGTGCCCTGAAACTCCAGTTCTAGGGAGTCCAGTGCCCTCTTTTAGCTTCTGCACCTTCTTTCGCATGCTCGAGCACGCACACACAAATCTAAAGTAAACTAATTTTAAGTGAGATAATGATAAGGGATAAGATAAAACAAGAATGAGCACGTCGGGATTTGACAAAGCAAACAGAACGAAACGCATCCAAGAGAAAGTACGAGAAACACACCTGCTCACTCTGGGATTCCTGGCGTGCATCACCGCCACCCGGCTCTGTACCCAATTTCTAAGTTGTGTTATTTCCTTCGTTTTCTTCATCTTTGGCATTGTGACTGGGACGGGGTGAATCCTCAAAGTAGTTTTAACTTGCACTCCCCTAATTGCTAGACATGTGGAAAAGATGTCCCTTAGCCATTTTTTTCATTTCTCCCTTTGAGAGTTCACTCTTCACTTACACAGCCCCTCCATCAACTTGGGCCACTTGTTTTCTAGGTTCTTCGTTTGAGTTTTTGTGCATTCTGGACAGTCTATCAGAGGTATAGCTGCAAAAATCTCTCCCCCACCCTTGGCTTCCTGTTCATTCGATCGTTTCTTCCTGCACAGAAGCTCTTTATTGTAGTGAGGGTTGTCACTTTCGGTCTTAATTCCTAAGCAAGCGGAGTCCTCCTATTCAGAAAGTCCTTTCCTGTGCCTGTAACGTGTAGGGTATGGCCTGTGTTTTCTTCTATCCATTTTTGACGTTTTGAGTTTCACCTTGAGGTCTTTGATTTACTTGGGGTTGGTTTTCGTGTAGGACGAGAGGCATGGATCTAATTTCATTGTTTTACATATGTGCATCTGTTCTCCCAGCACCGTTTGTTGGAGATGCTATCTTCCCTTCGGTGTGTATTTTTTGGGCAATTTGTCCAGTATGAGGTGGCTGTAAACACGAGCACTCATGCTGGGTCTTTAACGTTGTTCCACTGACCCATGTGTCCATTCTGCCAGTACCATGCTGGTTTTATTACTGTAGCTCTGTAACATAGTTCTGAATCTAGAATGGTAATCTGTCCAGTATTTTTCCTTTCTCTCAGGATTGCTATTTGGTATCTTTTGTGCTTCCATATGACATTGCTTTTGTAATAAAAAACAAAAACCCTTTCTGTCCTGATTATTACCTAAGAGATAAGGTAATAAGAATTATCGTGCTCTCAGAAGACTTTTAGTACTGATTGAGCACTCCAATTCTTCTATCAAGTTCTGACTCTTGATCCATTCTGCTGGTTGGACTTTCTAATTTCTTGTCTGAGTTTTCTAATTGGGTTATTGAGGGTTTTTTTTGTTTTTTTTTTTTTAAGAATTATTTTTTTATGCATATGAGTACACTTTAGCTGTCTTCAGAAACAGGAGAAGAGAGCCTTGGGTTCCATTTCAGATGGTTGTGAGCCCCCATGTAGTTGCTGGGATTTGAACTCAGGACCTCTGGAAGAGCAGTCAGTGCTTTTAACCGCTCAGTGGTCTCTCCAGCTGCACTGACTGTTGAGTTTTTAGATTCCATTTTTATTTCAGCTTGAATTTTCTTCAGTAATTTTGACGACTGAATTCCAATCCTAAATTGTCTTTATCATTCCGATCAGCCGGGGATCTGTGTTTTGGGGATCTGTGTTTTCTTGAACTTCGTTCAGGAATTTACTCCAACCCTGTTTGTTCATTTCTTCCTTAAATTCCCTGGTCGCACTTATAATTCTAATGCTGTTTCACCTGGGTAATTGCATCGGAGAACCTTCATACATATTAGAGGGTGTAGGGAGGCTGTCATGTCTTGGTCTTTCATGTTATTTGTGGTCTTTCGACAGGAGCTGGTCACGTGTCTTCTCTCGTTTAGCTGCATGTCTGATATAGGATTTTAGCCTCTATTGAGTTCTGTCTTTGCTTGGCTCTGTTTTTGCTGTCACCCAAGCTTGTTAGATTATAGATTGGTTATGAGGAGATGGTGAATCCACATTCAGTGCTGATTTTTGTTTGGAAGGACGGAGTGATTCCAGTTCAGTGGTCACCGAGGGCTGACGACTGAGACGCATAGCTAAGTTTGCCTGAGTTTGCACAGGCTGTAAAACCTGAACTAAACCTGGGAGTGTGGAGACTGGGAGGCCCCGGAGCGAGGGTGGCCCAGGAGCAAGGGAGGCCCAGGAGCGAGGGAGGCCCAGGAGGGAGGGGGGCTGCTGCCCAGCCTGAGCTAGGCGTCCTGGGGACACTGAGACAACACTGCAAGGCTAGGGTGTAGGCAACTCACCAGGTTGGGCTGCTGCTGCCTTAGCTGCAAGACCAAGCAAACCCTGGAAAATAGGAAGGACAGGGCCTTCGGGAGGCACTCTGAGAAGGGCTTTCTGCCTTCTTTTAAACATAACTGGGCCAAGAAGTACATGAACATGAACGCTAGATGGCACTCCATAGAAAGTAACTGACTATGTAAAAATGAAGCTGCTTCTAGGGGAGCCTAAGGCTGTCGCCTTGGCAGTAACTGGAATTCTATAATGTCTCGTGTGTGGTGATTCTGCGCTCCTACATATCTCCCCTCCTCTTCTGGGTTCCAGTAAAACTGATCAAATTCTTCCTCTTCTATCCTTCACATTTGCCTTCCTTGCAATTCTTCCAACTTGTTATCAACTGAAGTCAGCAGTGTGCCTGTGCTTTACAACGAGCAGAAACCGCGTCTAGGCTACCCTCATATTCTGCTAAGGGGGTCAGTTGATCAGGGCAGCTCTCTTCTGTCTCACTTTAGAGTATGAATGCTAGACTTGACATGCTGTGGGATGGATCTGAATGGAGGTGCCATGCAACATTAAGAAATAACATTTCCTCGTCCTTCTGAATATCCTTTTACTGGGTCCTAGTCATTAGAAAACTTCAGGGCATAGGAATGAGCCCCTGTCACCCTGGAACACATTCAGCCCCGTTTCCATTTTCTTTTCTTTCTTTTTCTTTTTTAAGATTTATTTATTTATTATATATAAGCACACTGTAGCTGTCTTCAGACACACCAGAAGAGGGCATCAGATCCCATTACAGGTAGTTGTGAGCCACCATGTGGTTGCTGGGACTTGAACTCAGGAGCTCTGGAAGAGCAGTCAGTGCTCTTAACCGCTGAGCCATCTCTCCAGCCCAGCCATTTTCATAGTACTAAATGCAACCCCATGCCCACGAGAGGTCTTTCCTCTCCTGTCTTCTTCTGATTCCTTCTTCAGTATTTTAAAGTCTTTATTGTAGAGGTGTTTCTCTCCCTGTTAAGTTTATTCATAGCTTATTTTCTTTCCCTGATTATTTTACGTTCTCTTTCTCCTGAGCTAGCATCCAGCAAACGATGGAGTCCAGTCCGCCATTGCTGAGGGGCTAAATCCTGTTATGTAACCCCCTCCCCCACCCCAACTCCATCGTCTGTGGAGTCACTCAGAGCTATCCCCTGGTTTTTCTTCTCTCTCTCTTAAGCTGCAACCTTTTTTTCCTTTCAACTAAACAGGATCGCTCTTCCCACAAAGTACAATTCAGTGAGATTCTGGAAGGGGGAAGGGAGAGAAAATATGAATGAAGAAAGTTACCTTCTCTTCAACCACTTAACAGAGGACTTATGGTAGGGAAGCACCACATATGGACTGATATTTCCATCACACACACACACACACACACACACACACACACACACACACACACACACACACACACTTAGAAGAAGAACCTCAACCTTACAACACGTTTCTTTGCCAGTGCTGAGTTTTCAGTAGTCTGTGTGGTTGTACAGTTGTGTTGGTTTCAGACGATAGGTGCACCCTGTGTTCCCATAGCCCACGAATCTTAGTTACACCCTTTCGTTGTGTTCCACGGTCATGGACTGTATTAAATAGAATGTCCTAATGGACAGGGATTGTGTGGCTGTACTTGCAGAAACAGTTTACCTGGAAAAGTGAATCCATTCACACCCAACTGTTGGTCTATTGTAATTAAAGAAAAAATTATTCCATAGTGGGGAGGATACTCAGTCTACCCACATGATTGACTAGTTGCCTTGATAAATGATACTACATATCGGGAACTCAAAGTCCCGATTCTGCTCAAGGCAATTCAGCCAACAGACAGATTAGCTCAACAGGGGGAACCCATGTTTAATTTGTGTCTCTATCCCTGACATTGAGGACGCTTTGTGCACAAGCCAATTAAAACTAGGGTGAAGAAAGATGAATGCTGACGGCCACAGGACAGGCCGTCACTTCCGTCTCCCTCACAAGGCCTCCGCCACAGAATCTATTCGTGGCCGTCCATGCTAATTCCTTTCCCTTGTGCTCATTTCTGAAAGATCCATTCATGTATCTCATTGTCAAACTTCCTTGTTATCATTCTCTCGGAGATGTTCTTTCCGGGTTTCTGACCGATGATTAAAGATCTGCTTTCTTTTTTTTTTTTTTTTTAAAAATTTTATTTATTACATATAATGTACACAGTAGCTGTCTTCAGACACACAGAAGAGGGCATCAGATCCCATTACAGATGGTTTCTGAGCCACCATGTGGTTGCTGGGATTTGAACTCAGGACCTCTGGAAGAGCAGTCAGTGCTCTTAACTGAGCCTCCAGCCCAAAATCTGCTTTCCACAGACCGGTGCCACCTCTTCTGGATAGGATGAGATACACTGCTCAAAGTCCTAATGTCTGGAAGGATGTCTCGTGACTATTCCCCTTCATTGGCACCCGTGCATGAATATACGTGTACATCATAAGATAGAGATCTTTCTTTGAATGAAGTCCAAGTTTCTATTATTCTTGTTTGACGTGTTATATGGAACGCCGCATGACGCTGCTGTCAAGTGGAAGGTGAGGAGGGGACCACAGGCAGCAGTCGTAGATGCAGTGGGTGCCATAACCACGTGTGTGTTCATGTAAGAACTTGTGTCTTCTGCACTCACTCGAGTCTGGCTTACGCATGACTTCCGTTTGACGGCAGACGGCTGCTGTACCTGTCCAGCCTTGGCCATTGAATGTCCAGCCTGAACAGCTACTGCTCAAAATGGGGAGTGAAGGCATTTGTTTAGGATTCCATCTAAAACATTCTGTTTCTTCCAGGGTACAATGGAGTCAGCTATGGACGTCTCAAACAAGAATAAAGGGTTCTGTCAGAAGAAGTAGGCACAGTTGTGATCCCAGGCTTTAGATGTTTGTTTGGTAATTTTCCTGTTGAGTCTTGCTCAAAGAAGTCATGCAACGTTTTTAACCACTGACCCTCTGGGCACTGCTGGATAGGCAGTGACTTGCAACACCCATGCAGAGTCTTCTCCTGTCCCGGGCACGTCCCAGAAGCAGTAGTCATATGTTTCTTGTTCTCAGGAAGTCAGATTAGTGCTTTCAAACAGGGTTTCTATTGTCTTGAGACAACAGGAGTCTGAATTGACATTCTGGGGATCCTAAACCTGGAAAATATTCCACACGTCCTTTTGATAACGTGTCAGGATAACGTGTCAGGACACGACTGGCTGTTACCTGTTCGGATGCGATTGTATGCAAAACAGCACAGTTTGCTAGGCGGGAACATTTGGACCTGTATTAAGGTAAGAAAATGTGTCCTGTCCACACACACAAAGGGACAGGGTTAAATGGCTTCTTCACTACTTCTTGTTTACATTATTCTAACAAAAACTCTTTTCCCAATTCCAACAGTGCTGATGAGAACTTACACAATAGAAATCCGTTTAGAAAACAGAACTATAGAAGCAAAGGCCTATATGTGGTTCTGGCAGGATCCATTACTTCGCTGTAAGCAGGAAGTGCGGAGGAGAGATGAGAGAGGAACTGGAAGGGCTGGGTGGGGCTGTACTGTGGGATTTATGTAGGAACACGGACAGCATTCTGTGGACTGAGGGAATGGATGAATCTCTACAGGCTGTGGCCTGGACTGCAACCCTCATCACAGGCCTTACAGATTACAGCACAAAATGGCACAAAACAAAAGCTATTGACATTTGTGGATTATACCCGTGGCGGAATTATGACAAGACTAGCCACAGAATAACAGCAATTAGTGTGGTCAAAATGTTTCTCGGAATTTTTATCTCCCTGATAAAGATGGCAGATTAAATATAACACCACAATTTCACTACCTCTGAAACCCCATTAAAGCATGGCAAATGGGTTTATTTTCTTTTTTCTTTTTTTTTCTTTTTTTTTTGGAGCTGGGGACCGAACCCAGGGACTTGCGCTTGCTACTGAGCTAAATCCCCAACCCCTATTTACTCATTTTTTTATCTTTTTTTTTTTTCTTTTTTTTTCTGGAGCCGGGGACCGAACCTAGGGCCTTGAGCTTGCTAGGCAAGTGCTCTACCACTGAGCTAAATCCCCAACCCCTATTTACTCATTTTTATTACTTACCTTTTTACCTTGGTTTTCAAGATAGGGTTTCTTTGTGTAGCCCTGGCTGTCCTGGATCTTGATACATAAACCAGGCTGGTCTCAAATTCACAGAGACCCACCTGCCTCTGCCTCTGGAGTGCTGCAATTAAAAGCACATGCCACCACCGCCCGGCTGTAGATGGATGCTTTAAATCCCACAACCCTACCAGTACACAGAGAGGAAATAGTAACATTTCAGAAGCCATCCTTAAGGGAAATAACTCAAAATACTGTGGGAAAAGTCAAGATCTGAAATGTCATACACCACACAATCTTACAAAGAGATCCTCCAAGCTGACCTGTACTCCTCCAAGTGTCTAAGGTCAAGAAAAAGAAAGACCCAATACGTCATAGATAGAGACGAAGGAGTCAATTCACCCAGATGCAGTGTCTCTAAAACAGATAAAGAACATCAGTGGGAAACTGGTGACATCCAAACGAACTCTGGTTTGGTTATTGGCCGCACTTATGATCGTTGCTTAGTTTCGATAAGCACGCCACGGTTATGCACAGTGGTTAAGCCGAGAGACAGCTCAGCGGAAAGCATATGGGGACTTTCTGTCCCGTCTGTTAAGACTCTTTTGTAAACTTAAAAATGATTTCAGGGGTTGGGGATTTAGCTCAGTGGTTAGAGCGCTTGCCTAGGAAGCGCAAGGCCCTGGGTTCGGTCCCCAGCTCCGAAAAAAAAGAACCAAAAAAAAAAAAAAATGATTTCAATATAAATCTTTAAAACTGCAGCCAATACTGAAAGGAGAGAGTGAGTTCGTGTTCCCTCTCACCCAGGGCAGTGGGCAGGCATTCCTGGCATTGACGGTTTCCTGAGTACAGACCGACCGGAACAGGTGCGCACGGCAGTGGTCCTGGGAAAGAGGAAACGTGCTGAGTATGTGTGCACCCTTGGTGACGCCGACCTTGGTGGTGCCGACCTTGGTGACGCCGACCTTGGTGATGCCGACCTTAGGGTAGATGGCAGGGCCACGCACACGGTAAGACTGCATATCCAACGGGGACAAAAACAACTTAGGAAATAACACGTGAGTGTCTCCGGCAGTCAGGGCTAATGAAAATTGAGTTTTGCTTGCTCTGAACTTCAAATTCCACTTGTTTACTGATAATCCTTGAGGCAGCCACTGACTCTTTCTTTTATATGAGCCTGTTTCTGCCATTTTGCCACAATTAGCTTTCTAAAAGGTCTTATGTCAGTTCTTTGAGATTTTCTATGATTTTGTTTTCTTCCTTCTCACAGCTCATGCCTTCTGTTTCCTTTTTGCATTATTATTATTATTATTATTATTATTATTATTATTATTATTAATTTGGTCATGGTGACTTGACAGGAACCCCTTAAGGGAGGGGAGATTTATATTGGTTTGCAGGAGACATAGCACTCACGACAGGGAAAACATGGCGCCTGCACCAGGGTAGTCTGTGGAAGCAGGACAGGTCAGCAGGTAGGGAGCAGGAAGTCCAGGGAGAAATGGGGCTGCCCAGTCCTCGATTCATGGAGTGCAATCTTCTCTCAAGGGCACGGGCTTCCCTGAACTTGCCTTGTCCATATCTTTATTTCGGCTTTTGCTTATTTTCGAGACAGGGCTTTGTGTAGCTGAGAGCGGTGGGGGACACTGTGTGCCTAAGGATGGCTTTGAACTCCTCACTGCTCCCTCTGCTCCCAAGCACTGGGACTGAGGCACGCACCACCATGCCTGGCTCTTGTGTACACTTCAGATAGGCCATTCTCCTTCCGCGCAAACAGTTTCCTGCCCTGTCCTTTCTCTTCCCTCCTTACCCCAGTGCTGATTAGAGGCAGTGGGAAGAATCACACTGCCATCTTGAAATTTTCTCCACCAAACGAATTGCTTTATTTGTCTGTTATCTGAGAACGCAGGGTAGCAGATTTTTTAGGTCAAGAGCAGAACAGAACAAAATCACGTTCTGCCAGAACATGCCTTAAATGGCCTCTGATCTAATTCCTGAGTGCGCCCTTGTTCTGGTCTATAATCTCAGGAGCTCGGCCTTTGCTGTATTTACTACAATCCGCATTGCAGACTCCCACGCTCCCTCCCAAACGACCCATTAAGCTCTGCGCACAACATCCTGCATCCCTCCTGCAAACCAATTCCAAAGGCCTGCGGACCATATGGTCGGGTCAGACATAGCAATGGCCCAGCTCTCTCTACCAGGGCTTTGCGTTTAGTTGTTTTTCTTGTCACCATAAAATAGTAAAATAACTACCCCCACACACACATATACACTCACAACACACAAATACACACACACACATACAACACACAAATACACACACACAGGCACAACACACAAATACACACACATACAGGCACAACACACAAATACACACACACATACACACACAACACACAAATATACACATACACTCACAACACACAAATGCACACACACAGAGGCACAACACACAAATGCACACACACAGAGGCACAACACACAAATACATACACACATACACACACAACACATAAATACACACACACATACAGGCACAACACACAAATACACAATACACACACACAAAACACAAATACATACACTCACACATACACACACAACACACAAATACACACACACACATGCACACATGCATGCACATGTTTTACAGTGACACAGTTGTCACAACAGAGAAGGCACTTGTGATCTTGTAGGTTGTCATGAGTTAAATACAAAGGCCCCAAATACAGATGCTAAAGCCTGGGATGTTGGTACCTCAGCACAGGCCTGGATTTGAAAACAAGATCTGTGAGGTAATTAAGTTGAACTTAGGTCCTCAGAGTACCCCCTGATCCAACATGATTGTATTCTAAGAAAAGGGAAATCTGGACACAAGCAAACAGGAAAGACAATGTGAAGATGCAAAGAAGTGAGAGTTATTTACAAGTCAGAGAGAGACAGACTTGGGACAGAACATTCTCTAAGAGTCCTTAGAGAAAAAAATTAAACCCGCAAACACAATTATCTTTGGCTTCCAGCTGCTACAGTAGCGAATCTCAACCTTTTGGGGGGTCAAATGACCCTTTCACAGGGGTCACCTATTAGATATTTACTTTACAATTCGTAACAGTAGCAAAATCACAGTTCTGAAGCAGCAACAAAAATAACTTATGGTTGGGGGAGGGTCACCACAGCATGAGGAACTGTATTAAAGGGTCGCGACAGCAGGAAGGTTGAGAACCACTGCTCCACAACAAGAAAAGTTTCTGTTTAAGCCACCTCATCTGTGGGACTTTGCTACGGACTCTAACATGTACAGAGAGAACATCAGATCAATAAGGTCAGGAACGGTTGTCATTTTGCTTGTTGATACACTACAAACACCTACTATGCTACTCAGCACACAGTAGGTCTTCAACAAATGTTGGCCGAGTGAACTTAAAGAGTCGATTAACAAGGGTCTCCCTTAGATAAATCTACTAAATACCAACAATGCTATCTACAGTAATGCCTCCCCTACCCCTACAAGTCCCCAAAAAGCTGGACTCCCGATCGTCTTACCACATAGTTATATAATGGATCTGCTGCCACGCCCCAAAGGAACAAAGTCCTCTGGTGATGACTCACATCTGGGAGCAATTTCCCTAAAGAAGAGAAAAGATAGGGGTGGGGGGGGGAATCTTACGGTGATGTTGTAAATTAGAATTAAACCACCCGAGAAACATCAGACTTGCCGTCCTGGATGGACTGGCACAAACTCAGCTTGTTACTCCACGGGTTTCTGCATGGTATTTGATTAGCTGACTTCATTGAAGGCGGCAAGAACAGTCTGGATCAGCGGTTTAAAGCACAAGATTAATTAAGACTTTTCCTGTCCTTGCGGAAGCATTTCTTGGGAGCAGAGGGAAAGGCTAATTAAGTTTCCTTAGGACTCATTCGATTATGGACCCACAGCGCGTCTTTCCACTCCATCCCCATCTCCTGATGGTCACCAGCCAGTTACGCCAATCAGTATTTCATGTGGCAGCCTGAATATATTCATCAAACAACAGGAGCAGGAAAGAAAGCGCGATAAGGAGTATTCTGACTTTTAGCTACAAACACCCGTTTAAACGGCCCGTCGAGGGCCTGGAACCCATGCTGGGCAACTCACAACTGCCTGTTTCTCCAGTGAGGGGTGGGGGGTGGGGGGTAGGGTGGTTCTTTTTTTTTTTTTTTTTTTTGGTTCTTTTTTTTTTTTTTTCTGGAGCTGGGGACCGAACCCAGGGCCTTGTGCTTCCTAAGCAAGCGCTCTACCACTGAGCTAAATCCCCAACCCCTTAGTGCCGGGGTTCTGATACTCTTCTGACCTCCATGAGCACTGCATGCACATGCCCAGCCCACATACATGTATGTATTTAAAAAAAAGAAAAAAAAGGAAAAGGAAGGAAGGAAGGAAGGAAGGAAGGAAGGAAAGAAGGAAAAAAGGAGGATATGACTGCTCCAAGGAACAGTGGGGAAGCTGATTTATTGGCGATATGAGGGAGAGCATAGCCAGAGGCAGAGACTTCTGGGAGAGTCCAGAGTGAACGAGACCCTGAGCCAGACCAGCTGAGGAAGGGGGAAGGAAAGAGGGGAGAATCAGGAGGGTAAAGGGGAGAGCAGAGAAGCAGGGTAATCGAAATGCCTGGTTTATATAGGAAACGCAGCTGTGGGGAGGGTAGCCCGGCTCCTGGATGGGAGAAGTTTAGAGGAGTGGGATATGCCAGCCATACCCAGTAACAAGTAGGGACTGAGGGATGCTGGGAGAACCTGATGGCCACGCCTGCTTTGGTATGTTAAGTAAGCATCTCCGTCGGCCATTTGTCCCTGGTTTGAGACCTAACATTTATACACATGATTACAAATAAAATCCTTTTAAAATGTTTATCAAAGGACCGGGTGTGGTTTCTCTGTACTCACACGGTTTATAACCATCTATAACTCCAGTTCCGGGGCATCCCACACCTCCTCCTGCACCCAGGCACACAAGTGGTACACAGACATACATGCGAAGCAAAACACTCACATAAGCCTTTAAAAATCTTATGGTAGTTTGGTTAGAGGCGGTAAAATTGCAGGCAATTTTCCTTTCTACTGATTCACAACTCCACCTTAGCTTCCACTTCGGAAGCTTAAAGTTCTTTTAGAAGACACAGTTTAAAAGCCATCTGTCTGCATGAGTGGAGGAGCACGTGCGTGTGCGAGCGTGAACCGTTGTGTGCATGGAGGTCAGATTTCTCAGAGCCAAATGCCAGGCTTGTTGAATGGGTATTAATGTCACCAGCTAGCCCATGGATTCTTTGTCTCTGTTAGTTCAGGATTTAAAAGACAGGGAACAAAAACTTACTGGCAAGTTTAACAGACCTCTCAGACTTGCGGGGCCTCCAGAGCTGAAAACCACTGATGCTCAGGTGTTTTTCTATGGGTTCAAGTAGCGTCTTTTTGATGATACTCCTATTCTACTGAACTTAGGGTGCTTCTGTGCCTTTTTTGGGGTAGGCGTTTGGTCCCCTGCTTCTGTCTATGAACATCTCCCTTCCAACTTCCTTTCCCTCTGTTTCATGGGTCCACAGTCCCACCAGGATCCAAACTCCTCATGAGGGGTTGGGGATTTAGCTCAGTGGTAGAGCGCTTGCCTAGCAAGCGCAAGGCCCTGGGTTCGGTCCCCAGCTCCGAAAAAAAGAAAAGGAGAAAAAAAAAAAAAAAACACTCCTCATGATTGGGGAGCAAGCCATCTCTCCAGTCATCTTACAGAAAATTCTAACTTCTAACTATTCTTGATATTTTAAAGCGAGGTGTGTGTGTGTGTGTGTGTGTGTGTGTGTGTGTGTGTGTGTGTGTGTGTGTTCTTCACAGGGGCCTGGAGAAAGCAATTGGATCTGTGGAGTTGATGTTACTGGTGGTTGTGGGTGCTGGGAACTGAACTCAGGTCCTCTGAAAGAACAGGAAGTACTCTTAACTACTGAGTCTCCTAAACCTCTTTTTAAAAAAGAATATTTAAACCATGCATTTACAGAGAATATGCATGAAAGCCAAAATATAACAGTATCATGGGCAAGTGAGAGTCACAATATTTAACTCAGAATTGGAAACTCTTATCTATTCCCGAAAGCTTGTTCTTCATCTGGGGCCCAGACTTCATGCTGGAACTGATGCAATCTGATTTGGGTGCCAGCAAATGTTTTCCAAACCCTCTGTCCCCAAGGGCGGTGCCTCAGAAATGACGCTGGTTGAGGCTGTCTTGAGAGTTCAGGTCCTCGGCAGGAGCAACACAGACAAAGACACTTGGAAACACCATTTTCCTATCTAGTAAAAAGAACAGTGAAACTGAAATACTTTATCACAATACACAAGAAGGCTTAATTTCCTATTTGCCCTGCTTCCCTGAGAACCACAGCATATACAGGAAGTTCACGCCCCTGGGGTGTATTTATGGCAGAATGGGGAAAAAAACGAAGCTGTGAACTTTGTCAAGGAAGATTCCAGGAGGACAGATTATTAAACTATGACAGCCCCGCTTTCTCTGCTGAGTAGGTTATCTATAAAAGGCTAATCGTGTGATTACATGAGCTGTGACGTCACCCCCAGGCCTGTAAACAGTTCTTTGAAAGCATTAGACCTATTTTATAGGAAGTCAATCTGAGAAGGCTGAATCACAAGGTTTAAAAGTCTAGAACCTTCACCCTCAAGCAAAGGTCACCCTGATCCTTCTGACTGTTACATGTTCCTGTTTTCTTCTGGACAATATCAATGTTCCAGAACTACAAAGTCAAGGAACACTTACCATTTCGTGAGAGGGAACCAACACAAGGCATCTGGAATTACACAGCCAATACACTGTGTGTGTGTGTGTGTGTGTGTGTGTGTGTGTATGTGTGTGTGTATGTGTGTGTATGTGTGTCTCTGTGTGTGTATGTGTGTGTGTGAGAGAAAGAATGTTCTCAAGAGGAAGCTTTCAGCAGTGTTTATAAGAATATATATATATATATATATGATAAAATGGCATATTTGGGTATTTATTCCATCAGGGTTAATTTCCTGTCTTGAGACTGCACATAAAACAGATTTAACTATAGGAGTAATGTGAATAGAGGGTCCTTGTGACCGCTGTAAAGTCTTTCCAGCTTTCTGTGATACTGTTTATTCAAAATAAAATGCTTTTAAAGGTTTACTTTGTGTACCTTAATATTTCCCCGAACAGTTTGCATTAGGACCGACCAGAGAGAAAAAAAGGAGCGGTGGTTTTTCAAACATGAGGTTTTCAGTCACAGACTGTAATGGAGACTACTTGAGACTGGGAGCGTTCTGGCAAAGGCTTCTTCCACAAGCCTGGACACTGTAAAATGTAATATTAGAATCCAGGCCTGACCTTTCCTCTCTCATGAACAAGTCTGCCCTCATTCCAAGGTTGGCTCCTTGTCATCTTTGAGGGGACATCTTTCGCGGGCCACATCCTTATTTATAGAAAGAAGATTTCCGGCTTCTATTAATCAAAGTGGACTCTGTGCTGTTGCTTTCGAAACACTCTTGGCTTGTTTGTGGTATAGTATAAACCTCCTTGGCACTGTGTTTACCCCTACCCACTCCATCAACTGGAAAGACCTCGCCTCTTAGAAGCCAGGCGCTTCTAAGTTAATTTTGTCTGAAAAAAGTAATGCATAGTCCCCTTTGGGGTAAGGGCGTTGGCATGGACTCCTTCCTCTCACACTGCCTACCCGATGCTCCAGGCTATTCTCAGCATCCTCAGCGTGCCCCTCAATCTGCAGGACCCCGCTACAGGAGGACGCTCCTTCTCACTAGCCAATGCTTAGCCCCGCCCTGTTCTCGCACCTTCTCCTCCGGTCAATCCACCGGAAACAGGGCGAGACTTTGGCAAGGTCTTAAGCATTCCAGCCTTACTGCCTTTCCCTCCTAGACACTGCCTCGCCAACAACCCCTTCAGGCCACGCCCCTCAGGCCACGCCCTTCTGCCCGCGCTGAGGAAGGGCGGGGAGGGGCGTGTCTTCTCCTCCATTCCCGGGCACCTATTGGACAGGCCGTCAGCTGGGGGCGGGACTGGACCCGAACTCGAGACCCTTCGTTGTTAACGGCTTTCAGTAAAGCTCTGGCTTTGGGGACTGACGCGGTCAAGAGCGACTCCGACTCCAGCAGTATGTCTGACAAACGCCAGGCCGGCCATGTCCAGTCTCAGCGAGTCCCCGAGTCCTTCAGGGGTGAGTCCCCCGTTCCCCGCACAGCTGCCCTGATCTCGCCCCTGATCCCGAGCCCCCCACCGCCTGCGGTGAGAACCCCGGAGACCGCAAGGTTCCGAAAGGCGTGTCTCCACTGCTCTGGGTGCTCTTCGCAGGGCCGTCGTCTTCTCCACTCCTGGGTTCTCGGGCTCAGAGATGATGATTTGGGGGTGCTGGGGTGCAACCTGCATGGCAGCCAAGAGGGCGCGCCCGCGGCAGGGGCGTGTATCCACTGCCGGGCACCCTGGCAGGCAAGGAAGGGCTGGCTTCAGATGCCAGGTGCCTATCGCCAGCGCTTCTTTATCTCGGGCTGTGCACGCGGACCGGGCAGTCAGGAGTGGTTAGAGGTGGCTCTTCTGCGACTTCAGCCTCGCTCCACTCCTTGTTTCTTCTCTGCCTCAGCACCTAGGAAGGGAAGCGGTCCCAACAAGTAGCTTTCATCTGCCGGCACTTGATCCCCCACTCCTCTGAACCAGGGAAGAACTCCCACCCGCTTCCCGCCATCCCCAGTTTCGGGAAACGTAATCAGTTTCACAGTAAAGGACTAGGCTTCATTCAGCAGTAGGTGGTATAGGCAGAAGAAAAGAGGTCTCCCTGGCTTTCCTTCCAGTTCCATTGTCCGCCCCATTCTGTGTCCACTTTTGTCTTAGAGATCTCTCCTACCAGGTAAACAGTCCCGTGCTCACCACTCTCCTGGAGCCTCCCTACTCTTGAAGGCAAGAACTGTTAACAGGCCCCCATCCTATCCTCCGTGAAGAAATCAGAGCCCTTGAGCGAACTACCTCCTTTAAATTGTGTAACTCCTTGGGGTCGGGAGATGCCCAGTAAGAGAAAATAAACCTCGCAGGAGTCCTACTATCCCCTTGGGAGTTTTACTAATCTAAAGGAATTACTTCTAAAGATGGGATTTCAGGGAAAGAGATCTAGGAGGCTGAGTGGGCTTTTCCCATCATCCTGCGGAGAACGCTGTCATCCATTCCGAGTATTTGCAAAGCCAGACTGTCCTCCCATCTAAGTCCCATGCCCTTGCCCAGGAGCACCCACCTTTAGCTATTTCTCAAGCATATCACGATGATTTCAGACAGACGACTCCTGAGTACAGTACTAGGGAACGTACTGGGTTCCAGCCTCAGTATCATGGGTAAAAGCGTGCGTGTGGGGGGAGGGGCAGTGGTCTGTGCCTAGATGAAAGTGTGGGTGTCTCCTTCATCTGTACCCAGACCGCCACAGCGGGAAATGGATTTGGAGGCCTGCCTTGGGAATAAATTCAATCTCTGTTCTTAAAGATCATAGTATTTTCTTGATCACAGACCAGTTTGAGTTTTGGTTCTAAATCCCTTTTCTTGGTTCTACCCTTAGCTGTTTTAGACAGAAATCTTCTAGAATTAGTGAAAATGATTGGGCTTTTTCTCATGTATACAATTGAAATTTTGCTTGGTTTTTGTCACTTTTTATTTTAAAAGCTTTGCATTCAGGTGTGTGTGTGTATGTATGTATGTATGTATGTATGTATGTATTGTGTGTGTCTGTCCATCTTGTGGAGGTCAAAAGACAACTTTCAAGCTCTCTCCTCCCAACATGGCTGATCCAGGGACCAAATACCGGCCACCTGTGCTGACAAGTGCCTTTGTGGGCTGAGGCATCTCACCTGCCCACCGTTTAGTATTTGTTTTCTTAATGGCAAGCCTCGGAGATTTGACACTAGGAAGAAATCTATTACTACGACATATTAAACAGAACTTCTCAAGTGTGTGTCATTTGCTAAACATAGCTAAATGGTTTATAAACATCTCCTGGGACAAGGAAATGTCTTTATTCCCTGTCTTTCAGTAAAGAAACTGAGTCAGTGATAAGACAGCCTAAAAAGTCCAGAACCAGGTTTCCAACCCAGGCTCTGGCTTTCCGAATGATCTTCCCAATCCTACAGCTATCCATCAAGGAGACACCAGGATAGAGGGTCTGGTCAGCTTCAGGACTTCACTGAGGGTAAACAAAGGGAGCCTAGAGACCCAGTGTGAGTTGGGCCTCCCAGAGGAGGCCACTGCAGAGGAATGCTTCTGATGGAAGCCTGGAGTTAAAAGCCCCAAATCTGTTGCCTTGCATCTTTGTGGAGAATTAGTCCTCCATAGATAAACATGACCAACCCAGGACTAACCCAGGAAGTTAAGCTAGAGCCCGTGCATTCAGTTTGCAGGGGAACAGCAGTGCAGGCGGATTGCAAAGAGAAATGTTGTAGAGAAGAGCCTTGTCAACAAGATCTACCCCTTGGGAGGATTCCTTGGAAATAAGCAGAACCATGGGACTGATGTGTTTACTTCAGTTGTTACAGTTGATCAGATCAGGGAGGACTTTGTAACTTCTTCAATAATTGACCTGAATTAAACCCCCAGTGGTAATAAATGAACTCAGATGGAAGATCAAGACTGCAGAAGCCATTGTTTACAGTTTGTGATAAAATAGATTTCAGTGTCACTGAACAGTATACATTTTAAGCTGTAAATGATAGAGTGGCTATCTAGTCTCCCTTTTAAAATGTAAAATGTTGAACACGTGATACAGAGGGGACTGATCATGAGTTTTAAAAAAGCACAGAACAGCATTTTCCTGCAAACTGTTATGACCACATAGCAGCGTGTGCCTAGAATTTATGGTGTGATGTAATTGTCAGTTGGACTCGTCTGTTACCTTTTCTCTTTTAGTCTCATTGTAAGAACTCAGGATGAGTCAGGTGGTGGTGGTGCAAGCCTTTAATCCCAGCATTTGGGAGGCCGAGGCAGGTGGATCTCTGTGAGTTTGAGGCCAGCCTGGTCTACAGAGTTCCAGGATAGCCAGGGCTACACAGAGAAACCCTGTCCCAAACAAAAAGCAACTAAGTATGAGACACATAGCAGATGAATGAATGTTTGCTGAAAGAAAGGAACTGGAAGTAGAACATCGTTAGATGTTAGTAGTTTGTTGTTTATTGTTTTTAGGATGTGGCAATCATTTTTCCTTATGTGTTAAGTATAGACAGTCTACTTATTCTTACCATAGACAGTCTGCTTATAGGTGTATGTTAACAACAAAAGAACTATAATTGTCAAGGAAATATATTGTACCTTATGAAAACAGAGAAGTTAGAGGACCAAGGGGTAAAGTGTGCCTCAGTTCTTTATAACACACTTGCTCCTCCTTTGTCCATCTCTGTCTACATTCTGGGACCACTAAAGAAACTTGACCTCATGCTTGTGTTTGATATTTTAGCAGATGGCGCCTTGGAGATATAACCAAGAAAATGCCTTCAATTATTATGAGACAATAAAAAGGGTGCCCAATTTGCTGTGCACTGAAGTGAGCTCTTATGGAAGGTAGTGTGGTCCAGGAAGTGAGTGGCATTAGAGTGAAGGGCTCGCAGACCCTTAGCGTTAGTCGTTTTCCTCAGTCCATCTACTGGCCCCATCTCTATGGAAGATACCACATGTGCTTCACAATGAGTTTCCATGTAGCCATGTCTTAGTGTGCACACGGGATTGAGTTCATTATTATCAGGAAATTTTTTTTCACTGAATTGTGCTTGAATAAGCCTAAAATAAACTACTTGGGGTCAGACACTCAAAGTTTGAGCCAACACGTAACTACTAAGTGGTATTAACCAAACTGCCTTCTTAATGTCTCATAGATTAAAACTCTGTTGGCCGTGGTGGTCTCAGAGACCCCCACAGGTATATGTGAATTTTCTTTTGAAGTTTTACAGTTTCCTTCATAGAAAAAACAAAGAATAAAAAGATTAATGGTGGCTAGACTTGCAGGAAAATACTCACTTCCCATTCAGTTCACGTTTAGGAGAAAGTGGGTAAAGATGAGAGTGACAGATGCCCTGAGGAAGTTCAGAAATCTTTACTGCCCCACATGTGATCTGTTCTTCCCCCTGAGATGGAATCCCCAAACAGATTGTTAAGATATTTTCTCCATGGTATGCAGGTCCCAGAAGGCATTTCACCTGATAAAACCACTTATTCCTTATGTGGCGGTTTGAATAGGCTCGGTGTTTGAATGCTTGGCCCAGAGGGAATGGCACTGTTAGGGACTGTGGCCTTGGTGGAGTAGGTGTGGCCTCTTTGAAGGAATCTGTCATTGGGGGATGGGATTTGTGGTCTTGGAAACTCAGGACAGTCTCCTGCTTCCTTTGGAGCAAGATGTAGAACTCTAGCTCCTTCCCCAGCACCGTGTCCGCCGGGATGCCATCTGCCATGACAAAAGTAGACGAAACTTCTGAACTGTAATCTCACCCCAATTAAGTGTTCTCCTTGATAGGCGTTGCTGTTGTCATGGCGTCTTCACAGCAATGGCACCCTAAGACACCTTATAAACTATTTATTAATTACCTTATAGTTGCATTGGTAGTCGTGGTTACTGCTTGACTACCCTTAAATGCCAAGCATTTTATGGGTTTTCTCATTTGGTCTTCATAACACCATGCATTTCTTCCATTTTACTGATAAGAAGATGAAGCAGTAGGGTTGGAATTTGACACCAAATTGCCATGCTCTGACACGTGCGTTCGCAGTTCCTCTGCGGGAGGAATTAGGAATCTAATGATAAACTGTTCTCTACCAGAACAACCAGTGCTCTCCACTGCCGAGCTATCTCTCCAGCCTCTGTTAATAGATTTTTACATAAAAAAAAATCCCCTCAGTTCAGCTCTTACATTT
Source organism: Rattus rattus (assembly GCF_011064425.1). Classification (NCBI taxonomy): domain Eukaryota; kingdom Metazoa; phylum Chordata; class Mammalia; order Rodentia; family Muridae; genus Rattus; species Rattus rattus. The sequence continues at coordinate 307,365 of NC_046158.1, forward strand.
TATATGGTCTTTTTTAAGGGTCAGTGTCTTGCTACAAATGAAAATCGGAATTCGGTGTACACAAGTAAATTTTATTGGAATACAGCCACGATTTTTGAACATACCTGTGTGATGCCCACGGCTGTTGTATGCTGCCCTGGTAGGCTTGAGTAAATGCTCAGGCTCTGTGCTCTGCAAAACCTGTTTCCTCTGTGCCCCTTTCAAGAAAAAACTTGCTAAATTCTAACAATCTGGTGTGGGATAATGGTGAGGAGGTAAGGAGGAGGAGGAGGAGGAGGAGGAGGAGGAGGAGGAGGAGGAGGAGGAGGAGGAGGAGGAGGAGGAGGAGGAGGAGGAGGAGGAGGAGGAAACAGGTGTATCTTGAATATAAATAAGAAGTAAAACTTTGCCAAGACTTTTCACCAGCCATTTTCCCTTTAAAAATGTGCTCTTAGACCCATATAGCATGCATTTTTAAGATAAAATTCCCAACTATCCTATCTGTCTCTACCCAGACAGTACTGTTCATGACAGTTTGCAAAATAAAGTGTTTCACCCACATTCTGTAAGGAAAGGGGAAGGATTGCCTCTCAAATACTGCAACATGGATGGATGCCTTAGCCCATCCCTTTCGCTTTGTGCAATGGGGCATGTGACTCCCAGTCCTAATTTTAGATATAAGGCATGTTTTGGGGCTTTCTCTGCAGAGGAAATCTAATACATTTTTGAGCTTTGGAGTAATTAAATCTCAGTGGTGGGAGTTGGGAATTTAGCTCAGTGGTTTAGCTCCAGGGAGAAAGGAAGGAAGGAAGGAAGGAAGGAAGGAAGGAAGGAAGGAAGGAAGGAAGAAAGAAAGAAAGAAAGAAAGAAAGAAAGAAAGAAAGAAAGAAAGAAAGAAATCTCAATGGTGACTGGGATTCTTTACTCCCAAGGGCTTTTGTCGTGCTGGCCCCATTTCATCTTTGAATGAACCAGTGGCACAGCGTGGAGAGCAGCATACACTGCTCTGAGCACTGGTCAGGAGCTTACAAGTAAGGAACTTCTGCTTTCCCTGTAGCCAGAGGACAAAAGGGACTGTACACTCATACCTTTACATTCTATGATTTGGTTTGGCTTAATATTAATTTTCTTGAGGTAAGGTCAATTTGAATAATAATACATTTAAATGTATAGATATGTGTTCATTTTAAGTCCCTTTGAAATTTATTATTGTTATTATTATTATTATTATTATTATTATTATTATTATTATTATGATTGGTTTTCCAAGACAAGGTTTCTCAATCATAGTCCTGGTTGTCCTGGAACTCACTCTGTAAACCAGGCTGGCCTCGAACTCAGAGATGCACTTGCCTCTGCCTCCCAAGTGCTGGGGTCAGAGGCCTGCGCCACTCTGCCGCGCTTCTTATTTTGATTTGCAGCAGTCTTTTGCCTACAGGTGTGTCTGTGCGTACATCGTCTGTAGAGGCTAGAGGGTTGGAGTTACAGAGGGCTGCGAGCTGCCACATGGCTGCTGGGAATCAAACTCAGGTCCTGTGAAGTGTGAGGAACTAGCCAGTGTTCGTAACAGCCGTCATCTTTCCAGTGCCACAGGTCCTAGTTTTGATTGGGTAAAAGTTTATTTTCAATCCAGTTTTCAGAAAAGAGTTTCACGGTGGAAAAAGAAAATGCATAAAACCATGTCAAAGCCATGTCTACGCCCAAGTATTGTGGGAGCCTTGATCTTCAGAAGTCTTCCCTAGTGAGGCACTGCCAGGTATTTAAGCCAAAGTATCTCAGGAATATTGATGCTCGTTCCTTGACTGTCATTTTTCTCATAAACTAATAGAAGGAGACACCCTATGGCGTATATGTCTTCCTTGCTGAACTGTGACCAGATGTGAGAGGATTTTTATGGTTGAGAATGGGACCATTTCACTATAAAGGGGTTAAAAAATAAGTGTAATGGAGCCATTTTCCTGGCGTTGACATGCTTCAGTATTTCTAGCCAAGCCTTTGCTAAGGGCAAGACTGCAAGACTGCATCACGTCAGCCTACCCACCTACCTAGCTGTTTTTCACTTTCGATGCCATGTATTTATCTGAAGAATCTTGGTGTAATGATGGGACCTGAGCACAGAAAAGATCTTGGTCGAGCTTCCTGGCCTGTCTAAAGGGGGACATCTTTGAAAAATGTACTTTCTGCAGATCTTTGAGTGTTATTTAAGTGGTGAATTAACTCATTTTTAAGAGGATCTTTTTTTCAAAAAGAGCAAGTATTATTCTCCCATTTTTCATCATGGAAATTGGATAGAATATTCTTTTCCCTGAGTGCAGTGGAAGGTCGCAGGAACCTTTCATCTGTGTGTATCAAGCATTACCTCAGATCCAGAAGACCAGTCTAATGCTTATTGCCCTTTGACAGTGAAGGAACCATGTTCCCATCGGTCCTGGTTTGTTGTTGTTTGGTGTTGGTTTGGGGGTGTTGTGTTTCTGGTTTGGGGGTGTTGTGTTTCTGGTTTGGGGGTGTTGTGTTTTTGTTTTTGCAGAGCACGTGCTGTGCATTGGGAGGATGGAAATGAGCAAGAGACGCTGTGTTTGTCGTTCATTGAAAAGCGCTTTTCTAGAATGTTCAAGACCCTGGGCCAGGTTCCCAGCAACATAAAGAAAAAAATGATTAAAAACCATCTGTGCTTTGGGGGTTTGTGGTGTACGGTGATCAGGAGCTCTGCGATTTGCCTGCAGTGGGAGGGACTTAGAGCGGTGTTTTTGAGAGCACCAGAGGTTAGCAGATAAACATTTGTGGCCTGTCTGCTCGTCTTTGGAACCCAGTTCACATAAAATCTAGGCCTATGTGGCTCAGAACCGAGGAGTTTTTCTGCTAAAAATAGGAAGTCCACCTAGGGTGAAGGGTTTCCTCCATCAGGATATAAGATTTCATCCTCAGACATGCCTGACCTCCCTGTTTCCTGGTTGGATATTATGTTAAGAAAGTACTACAGGCATGAACACTTCTTTAGTGATGACCTTTTACATTTAATGGTGAGGGGTCAAAGAGACTCAGAGTACAGTCTTTAGGGCAAGGGTTTTGTCCTTCCTGGTATGACCCAGTGAATAGTGTTTCTGTTACTTCATTCATAAAATGTAATACTTAGCCTCCTCAGGCATGATGGGCTTTCCTCAGAAAACTGAGGCGGGGAATGTGAGTTCTAGGCTAGCCTGAGCTACATAGCAAGAATCTATTTTAATACAAACAAGCAAACAATCAAAACCTTACTGGATGGTTCTAAAAATTACGATACACATCACATTTAAAAAGTATTTAAAAAGCACACCTGCTAGGTAGGAGACCTTTCTTGGGAAGGCATGTTTCTTCTGTTCCCTCGTTTATAAAGTGCAATTAAAACCTCTTTATTGGCATTTGTGCAATACTTGGTAGAACGTCCCCACAGGCAGTGAGTACATCGAGGGGGTCCTGCCTCTAGTGCTCCACCAGTGACTGTCTGTGCCCTAGGAATTGTGACTTAGAAGTGCCAAGATGAACTTAAATGTATGGGAGGACATTCCCCTAACGCCACAACATAGATCAGAACACTACAAACTTAACCAGACTCCTGGCTGTGTTTAATTCCCTCCTGTGTTTCAGAGTGTTCACTCTAGCTGCCTGCACCTTTTTCTCCACCCACCCAACCCCGTGTTCCCAAACCAGAACCAGCTGCTCTCCCCATTTCTCCTGAGCAGTAACTTAGCACACTGGGCACTCCTCTTCCTTCCTGTCACTTCTGTAACTCCAGCAGCCTCTGAAGTGATGGCAGAAGCCTGGGGTCAGCAGGCCTCTCTCAGTCTCTCTCTCGCTCTCCTCCACTGAAACTAAGAAGATGCTGGACTCAGGCAGATTCCCAGGCTTGAGAGTGAAAGGCAACAGCCAAGCAATAGCTGTGCAATCCAGGAGAGCTGATGGCTCGCCCGGTGACTGAAAGGGGATTTAGACTGCGAATGGAGGACTAAGGTTGGATCAGCCAAAACTATATCAGACTAGCGAAAGTGAAAAAGACAAAAACAAACAAACAAAACAGGAAAAAAACTGGACTCGAAAGGAACGCCAGTTTGTTCTTCGCCATGCCTTAGCGTTGACCGGCGTATTGATGGTTGTTAGTCTGACTGAAATTACGATGCAGTTTTATAAGTTGGTGTTGGAGGAAGAGACAAGAACAAACTCTCTCCTGTAGTGGAAAGTCATGTGGTACAGCTCAGAACTGAAAAGTGCAGGGAGAGCCCAGGTTGAGGAGGGAGTGAGGTTAGTTAGACCCCGGATGTAAACGCCAACCAGCGAAGCCAAAAGATCAGTTTGTTTTTGAGGAAACAGAAAAGGGGAGAAGCGAGCGGAGCAGACGCTGCACCCTTTGTGTCCCCTTCTAGAATTTGACTCCACACGCATAAGCACATGCGTGCCACAGTGCCAGGGTGACAGCATGTGTGCCACAGTGCCGGCGTGACAGCACGCGTGCGGTGCTTAGAGGACGAGCTGCAGGAATCGGTTCTTTTCTTCCACCATGTGTGTTCCAGGGATCAAACTCAAGTTTCTCCATTTTGGCAGCAAGTACTTTTACCTGCTGAGCCATCTCTGTAGAAGTTTAAACTTCAACAATTTTGATTCTTTTTTAGGTCAAAAACAGGAAAAGCCCAAGTTTATGACTACAGAGGCTAAAGATATAAACAAACAATAGCTAGAAGGGGGGATACGCTACTAATTTTATTTATTTGAATTTTAAAATAGAGTGTAAGTCAGGAAAGTGGTTGGAAGAATGTGTTGAAATATTTACTGTCTCTGGTTTAAAGTAGCCTCCCCCTCCTTTTTATACTTCGACACATCCTTTTCATAGATGTACGACATTTGTAGTCAGACGAAAGCACTGTTTGTATGCAGAAGAGGAGGAAGGACTGAGATGCCCATCACCGCTTTGTTCTTGCTATTGCGAGAAGCCAGAAGCATCCCAGTCACTGACTGGGAAATGAGGAATCTGTATAAAGAGAGTGTAATGGGATTATGTGCCTGGATCCTGGTTGTCATCTGGAGTCATGCTGTGCCCTCAGCTACAAGACCCATTTTCTCTCTGCCTCTGCCTTTTTGTTAGCATTTCCCTTTCTGTTAGGAAGCTGACAAGGGCTGTCAACTCCCCATCCCACTGACAACAACAACGCTCACCCCCATCCCACTGACAACAACGCTCACCTCCATCCCAGTCACTCTCCCTCCTTCCTTCTGTTTACCTCCTGGTGTCATGACTATCTTTGTTCCTCACTGTACTTGATCTCGTTAGAAGCTGAGTTGTCTCCATTTTTTGTTGTCTCACATCATGAGGCAAAATAAGCAAGCGGCAGGCATCTGAGAAGCATTTGCTGGGTAGCATAAGAGGTGATGTGAAATAAGACCAGGGCTGTGTGAGACGGAGACAAGGGAACTCAGGGAAAGCCAGCAGAACACCGAGCACAGTGCATCCAGTGAGCACCCAGGATGAAGTGATGGCGTGCCGTAACAGGCTGTGTGGCTTTGTTTTTGACAGATAATTCCAAGGCAGAACTGGGACCTTGTGGATGGATTTTGGTGGCTGTCTCGTTCATCTTCATGCTTATAACTTTCCCAATATCAATTTGGATTTGCATAAAGGTAAGGCGTATTTCTTTCCTTTCTGAAGCAGGGTCGGCTCCCACCTCCATAAGCCACGTGATCTATGGGGCAGGTAGACGGATACTAAACTGGGGATGGATTCTGCTGATGAGTTATAGCAGAATCTTAAAGCTCACCCCTGTCTGCTCAGTCCTTCCTCAAAGGCAGCGTGAGGATCGCCTTGCAACAGCTTTGTGTCCGGTGTGAGAAGATCCTGTGAGGGCCCAGCGAGGACGGCGGGTAGCAGGGCTGGGCAGCAGGCTCCTCACAACACTTTTGCTGTGTTTCCTCCCTTGTAAAATTGGGACAATGGCAGCCCCTCCTTAGGATGATGGCGGGATAAAGTGATCGGCCTGTGTCCACACACTCACTGCAGAGCCTTTCCCACAAAGTTATTATACTTGGCCAAGTAGCGCCATCTGCATTACTAAACTAACAAGTATGCTGCTGGCGTCGTCTGATAAACTTTATTGTAACAGTAGAGTCAGAAGAAGCACCATAAGCTCTTCTGGGCAAACAAAACATGAATCGCCAGCAGGATGCTAACAGCCACGGGATGGACTTGGAGAGGGTTTCTCTGTGCTCTGCTCTCCTGGGCTCCCAAACCAGTGTATTTGTCCTGTGTTCTGGGTCAGAGGCTCCTAGATAGAGCAGGCTGGCCTTGAACTCACTTTGTAGTTCAGGTCGACTCAGACTCACCGTCCTCCTGCTTCTGCCTAGAAAGCCCAGGGGTTAGAAGTATGTGTCGCCACTCCCCGGCCAGGTATAAGTAAAGACGTGTGTGTGTGTGTGTGTGTGTGTATAAGTAAAGATGCATGTGTGTGTGCATGTGTATGTGTACAAGTAAAGATGTGCACATGTATGTGTGTATAATAAGTAAAGACGCGTGCGTGCGTGTGTGTGTGTGTGCGTGTGTGTGTGTGTGTGTGCGTGCGTGCGTGCGTGCGTGTGTGTGTGTGTGTGTGTGTGTGTGTGTGTGTGTGTGTATAACAAGTTAAGATGCGTGTGTATATAAGAAGAAAGCGCCATGCCTGGAAACAGTAAGCAGCGGACACACTGTTTATAGACGCTGTCAGGAATTAGAGCGAGCATCAGGAGGCGCTGAGCCTGCTCAGAGCAGAGCTGTACTCAGGAGGCTGTGCGTGTAAATGTGCTCCTCATGGTGAGTTCCCTGTGTTTTTATTCCAGATTGTGAAGGAGTATGAAAGAGTGATCATCTTCAGACTGGGCCGCATTTTGCAAGGTGGCGCCAAAGGACCTGGTCAGTACTAGATTGCAGTCTGGAAACCAGAGTGTTGTGTTTTTGTACTTTTTGTATATGTGTGTGTGGGTGTGTGCTCATGAGTGCTGGTGCCCACAGAGGCCAGAGGTATGGGATCCCCCTGTGCTGGAGCTACAGAATCTGGGAGCCACCTAATATGGGTGCTGGGAGTTGAGCTCTGGTCCTGCGGAAGAGCACCAGGTGTTCTTACCGTCTGAGCCTTTGCTCTAGACTGTGAGGTGAGGCTGGTGTGAGTTCCCCAACAGGGCGGCTCTGGCCAGTCTGGTGCTGCCCACCTCTCCACTGTGATCTATTTGGAATGACTAGGTTGTTACTGGCCTTGGCCAACGGTGGCCATAGCCTTGGGAGGCTGAGCGGGAAGATCCAAACCAAGGACAGGACAGCAGTCAGGCAAATGCTGGGCCTGTAGGAACATGCCACTATGCCCAGTGAGGCTCTGGGAAGGCAAGGGAGAGCAGAACGCAGTCCCCTATCAGAGGCCTTGCTGTCCAGCAATCAGACACCAACAAAGAGACAGAGAGCCGTGCCCTGCATTTAGTCTTAGGAACCATTATCCACGGAGCCCTGAAAGAGAAGCACAGGAGACCCAGAGAAGAGCATCTGACCCGAAGTGGGGGTTCAGTCAAAGATTTATTTCCCACTGTTGTTTTTTTTAAATGACTATTTTTATTAAAATTACAGGTCTGTCTGTGTGTGTGTTCACACACACGTTCAGAATCCAGAAGAGAGTGAAGCTGGAGGGAGTTGTGAGCTCTCTGTGTGGGTGCTGGGAACTGAACATGGCTCAGTTAGAAGAGCAGTAAGCACTCAACCACTGAGCCGTCTCAGCCGTCACACACACACACACACACACACACACACACACACACACACCGTGTATATCACAGGCTAACTAGCATTTCACTGTGTACCCTAAGCTGGCCTCACACCTCAGCCTTCCAAGTACCGGAAATACCTGTACGCATATCTGTGGCCGGCCTGCGTTCTGAGGCATGGGGAGGTGCCAGCCACAGAGAGGCATTCCTCACAGAAACAACGACCTCTGCAGAGCAGTGTAGGGAGAGAATACAGCAAGTGGAGGTGCTGTTGGAACTGTGTCCGGTGAGAATGCAGGACCCCAGGACAGGGAGAGTGACTAGAGGCAAGCAGTGTCCTGAGAGATTGCAAGGCGGAGGGCTTGTGGCTCAGGACAGTGGGTCATAGGGAGAAACTGTAGTACGATTTAGAGGCAAAGGACGATCGATCGAGCTGTGTTGGGAAAGCCGCCTCAGCCGTGCCTCAGAACTGATCACGGTGAGCTGAGCCTCATTACTCTCTCGGATCCCGTGTGTTCCAGGGTTGTTCTTCATCCTGCCGTGCACTGACAGCTTCATCAAGGTGGACATGAGGACCATCTCCTTCGATATTCCGCCACAGGAGGTGAGCAGTTCTCACTGTGGCTGCCTGCCAGCGGGAGGCCAGAGCTTGCAGCCCTCAGTGCCTTCTCTTTGTCCAGCTCTGTGACTTGAGCAGGTCACTAATTCTGTGTCTCAGTGTCCTCACTGTCAAACGGAGGTTGTAGTGTAAGGCCATGGGGTGTGGTGAGGCGTGAGTGAGAGACTGAGTATGTGACGCGCTTAGCACGTGCAGCACCCGGAAGTGAAGCCCTGTGTGCGAGCTTGTCACCACTATGAGAGACAGGGTGATGCCAGAGGACATGAACTTACGGTTATGGTTGTAATCATTCTGACCACAACTCTCTTGGGTTTCAGACAGAAAAAAATCTAGTTTAACTTCCTTTCTCAGGGCCTCCGTTTTTATTCAGGATAAATTGTTAGGAGAAAAGAGTTAGAAAGTGCTGGTTTGGTATTTTAAGGAGCCTCTGTGACCATCCCGAGCCTTTTCAGATTCCTCACAAACAGCACCTAGTTAACATTACTGCCAGTTCCTAGAAGGATTCTGGTCACACTGAGGTAAATCCTCAGATCCCAGCTCTTGTGATGCCCGGTCTGGTGCTCCCCAACTCATGGCTAACTGCACCGGACACCCACTCTGCTGTGGGCGTTTGGTGCCTCTCTTAGGAGCATAAAAACCATCACAGACAGGAGAGTGGCAGGCTGCTGAGGGGCTGGCTGTGGGAGAGGTGGGAGCAGGGTTTCCTGGCACAGTCAGTGACCTCAGCATGGTGTTGGAGCATGGCTTTCTCTTATCCTAAGTCACAAAATCCAGAAGCCACATTGGGCACTCCCTTACTGGTACTGATCCAAGCACTTGGTAAGGTCAAACTTTTCAGTTTACATGAACTCATAAATAATAAAGCAGAGTAATCCCCACCCACACCTCACAAGAAGCCTGAGAGCACTCCGGATGCCCTGCATGCTTTCCTGTTACTCGGGAAGATGGGCTCTCTGGAGCCCCTTCAAGGGACTGGGAATGGGGGTGTTTTCTTGCGTAAGCACTGTGGGCATGTGGCTGCAAACATTTGCCTTCTGCTGCTCTCTTTCCCCGCAAGGTGCTGGAAAGCCCTGGAGCGACTGGAACTTGGCAGGCTGCTCTTTTCCCAGCCCCTGGGATTTCACTGCAAAGGGAGGTTAAACACTCTGCCCACAAGAACCATTGCTCAGAGAAGCCACAGCATTGAGGGGTGGCAGCTGTGGCAGCCACAGTGGCAGGAATCTTGAGTAGTGTTCATTTCCCAGCCGAGTTAAGAGAGGTTGTTTCCCAAGACGGTAAGGACCTGAACGTTTGTTAACAAACGACCCTGTTCTCTTGAAACAGAGGTGCATTAGGTTCGAAAGAGCGTTGCTTTGGTACCTGGCAGAACTAAGGCCTCAGGACAGCTCTGCTGTTACTGCTGCTTCTCATTGGCATGGCTGCAGGCGCTTTCAAAAGACTTCCTGAGGACACCTCCTCCTCCCTTCGTCGGCAGAACTATGGTTAGGAGGCAGTGCCAGCCTCTTCTGACAGATGAAGAGTTAGCAGGTCACATGGATCACAGCCCGCTACAGCTCAGGTTCAGGGTCCCATGCCTGCATGGTTTGTCACTGTGTCTTAGGGCCTTGTTACAGTCTATCTCTCCCTCGTGACCCTCCACCATGTGTCAGTCACACTGCCAGTGCTAGAGGAGCGAGGAGCTGTCCCTAAGAAACTCACCATGTGAGGGAGAAGCAGACACTCCGTCCTAGCATCCCCCGCAGCGCATCGCTGCACAGAGGAACAGTGGATGTGCACGGGGTAGCCTTCCTGAGAGCAAGAGTCAGGAAGTCCACCCACCGAGAAGACATTTGAATGGGGGGAAGAAATCAGACAGAATAATGCCAGCTTTTGAGTAGCATCTCAGATTTTGTTAAGGGCTTGAATGAATCTGTCAATAAACTTGGGTAAGTAGGAGAGCCTTATTAATCTCTAAGGCTTACAAATGACTTTGATGCCTGGTAAAGATCGGCCATTGCTTAAGGGTTCCTGGTGGCAATGATGAAGTTTCCCCAAGTGTGTGGTCGCCTTCCTCCTCCCATAGGTGCTCACTAAGGACTCGGTGACCATCAGCGTGGATGGTGTGGTCTATTACCGTGTTCAGAACGCAACCCTGGCTGTGGCAAATATCACCAATGCAGATTCGGCAACCCGTCTTTTGGCGCAAACCACCCTCAGGAATGCGCTGGGCACCAAGAACCTGGCTCAGATCCTCTCTGACAGAGAAGAGATCGCACACCACATGCAGGTGAGGCATGAGAGGAGCCGGCACACGGCGTGCCCACTGCTGTTTAGCTAACCCGAGCCAGAGACCTGAAGCCGAGGACATGACCCTTCACCTGGAGGGGGATCCTCGCCGCCATTCTCCTTCTCAGGTTTTCCAGTCTTCACAGAAATATTTTCAAACACCCGTGGGTTCATGGCACTCAGGTGCACGCTGTTTTTAAATTTCTTCTGGTGCCCCGCCCCCAGAGTTCATATTATCCTTGTAGATCATAGTGACTTGGGGGTTATTCTGCAAAACGGTATAAACATTGCAGAAGCTCTGGCCTCCCGAGCCCCATGAGTCCCTGTGTAATTACCTTGCTTTCCAGTCTTGCCTGTGACGTAGATGTTAATACGAACTTGCCGTACCGTAAATCCAAGCTCCTATTCATAGAGGTTTCGTCCGTCATGGTTAAACTCTCCGATTTGTTTAGTTTTGAATAGGTGATCACTCTACACCAGAGTGCCCTGTTGCTTACTCTGCAGCTGGAGTGGGCCTTGCATTTCTACCTGAGCATTACCACCCCCTCCCTGCTAAAGTACACATATCGTGTGTGTGGTGCCGTCCCAGCCTCCGGAGATTGAGCACTGTTCGCTCCTGCCCTTGTAAGGGAGGAATGTGAGGCTGGCCTACACACTCCCATTAAGTCAGGTAGACAGACTACTGGCGAGCTTAGCCCGAGGCTGACCACTCTGTGTGTAATAATGGTTCACTGACCACAGCCTTGGCTGCTCACTTGTCTGTGACCCATGCTACTCATGACCAGGGCAGACCATGTGGAACAGCTGCAGTGGAGACCACAAATAAACAGTTCCTTTGTGGCCCCTTACCATCTGCCAACCGACATCAGCTACAGATCAGCTCTGCTTCCTCGCTCTCAGCCCCTGCTTCTGCATCCCCTGACGAGGTTTCTCTGCCCCTCACCAAACCTTACCCACCTTATCCACACTCCATCCCGGTGAACACACCCACTCTTGGCACCTGGACGGGTGATGGTGCCTCACTTGCCGGCCCTTCTCTTTGCAGAGTACTCTGGATGACGCCACAGATGACTGGGGAATAAAAGTCGAGCGTGTGGAGATTAAGGACGTGAAGCTGCCAGTACAGCTCCAGAGAGCCATGGCTGCAGAGGCAGAGGCCGCCCGGGAGGCTAGAGCCAAGGTAATGTTTTCTGTTTGCTTAGGTTCTGCTGTTACTTTATTTTCCTTTGGTGTTCTTAAATTCCACACTCTCCCTGAAAGAGTGAAATAGCCGTGAGTGAGTAAAACCCTGCCCATCACCTCAAATCCCGTTTCCTCAGAAGTCATCATTTTAAACAGGTGTGTGTGCGTGCGTGCGTGCGTGTGTGTGTGTGTGTGCGTGCGTGCGTGTGTGTGTTCTGTATGAGTGTGAATTTTTGAGACAAGGCCTTTTTGAGACTGTCTGGCCAGCAAGGCCTCAGGAGCCGCCTGCCTTCCTCCTCCACACTGACGTGACAGATGTGTGCTAACACGCCTTGCTTTTGCCTGAGTGCTGGGGGACCCAAAGTCTGGTCTCAAGATGGTACAGAAAACGCCTTCTCCAGTGAGCCACCTCCCTGGTCCTGTACTTGGATTTATTTGACTAGGTTGTTGCTTTATTATTATTATTATTATTATTATTATTATTATTATTATTATTAATTACCATAGGGAACTGCACTGCACACACTGTCCTGTACCTTGACCTTTCCACTTGGGTCTCATGAGAGCATTGGTCTGTCAGAGCCACGTCTTTGTCTCAAGACCGTGAGCCGCAGGCTTTATCTCCCTGACTCGTTATTAAGGCAGGTTGACATTATTAAAGTCAGAGCTCGTCACAGTGCGTCCGCTTGCTCTTTCAGTCCCTCACCTATTCGGTTTTTTCCCTCCTCTTTCCCCCAGGAGCCTCTTCCTTCCTGCCGCGTGTCCTTCCTCCTGTTCGTTTCCACATCTTCCTTCTCTCTTCCTGTTTCCTTTTCTTCTCCATCTTTGTCTTAAGCCTGCCAGAGTGTCTTAAGCCTTCTGGTAGTTCTGAGGAAATATTTGCTAAGCTAACCTCAAAACATGTTTCCTGTAAGATGACAGCGTGTCAAAATATGAGGGTACCCCATCAAACCCCATCAAACTGGGGGTACAGGCAGGCCTCACCAGAGCTGCACAGCGCCTTTGCCTCAGTGCAGACAGCCCGTGATGGAGGGTTTCTTGCTCCCAAGTCTAGTATTCCTTGGGCAGCTGTAAGGACAGAGGCTTCCTGTTAGCAGAGGGATTCTCTGGTACAACAAGGACAAAGCCACCATCCGATCATGGCCACACAGCTCCACCCTGTGAAAAGCTAGACAGTTTTCATAGGAGGGTTTGCTGTGCCTTTGACAGTTCTCCTAAACACAGGGACAAGCCAATTTGTCATCGTGAGAAAGTTGTAGTGGTTGGTGACTGGCTGACCACAGAAGAAACCTGTCCATCTCATACGATATCCATTTAAGCCACAGACTGGCCATTATAATTTCTTAGTCGGCTGGTACTAAATAGAGAAGCATTCTGTTGACAGGCTGCCTCCAGAAGTTTCTATCAGCCAGAATTTTCATGTCTTTTAAGTTCACTCATGGCAACGTTGCAGAAATCTCAGGTGCTTTCATGCAAGTCTCTCACTTTTGGGAACTAAAATGCATGCACAGTGTTATTAAATATTCCTGTTACCACCCAGTTATTTGAAAAGTGGGAATTACCTTTACCTTATTATCTGACACTAACTAGAAGCCCATTATTAGACCACATAGAATAATGTGGTCCCCTACAGAGTATCAGAATTAATGCATCCAGGAGTCCTCACCTTCTATTCCCATGTCAGTAATGAACTACAGAGCGGCTTTCGCCGAGCTTAGACTTGGCATCCAGACTTTGCAGTGCTCCCGATAACAACCCTCAACTACTTGGAGTTATCCCTAAAAATGAAACTTGTTTGCCATCCTGGTCAGTGACAACTGAGGCCTGAAAGAGCTGAGTGATTTCCTCAAGGTCCCACGGTGATTAGAGATGAGATCGCTCTACTCCCCCACTCCATTCCCTTCCTGATTCCTCCGGAGCCTCCCACCGTTATCAACAGTTGCTTTCTTTACTTCATAACAAGGAGCAAAGCTAAAGAGGCTGTTTCAGTGCTGTCCTTGGAGGAGGCTACAAGGTTAGCCTGACAGCTGTGACATGAGGCTGGCCCATGGCCAACTGTCCCCAAGGTCAGGGTTTACACAGTGTGACCTGCTTCAGAAAAATACACTAGTAAACTGTGTAACTCTGAAATAGCAGTGAGCTCACATCCAGGTTCTCATGGGAAACAGAAGGTGGCCTCCTCTTCAGGAGGAAGTTACAGAAGAGAGAGTAGTAGGCTTGAACGACTGGAGCCCTGTGTTCTGCTGTGGGGATGCCCATTGGCACCACCGCTTTGGAAGACAGTCTAGCAAAGTATAGCAGAGCTGGATGTTGGCAGAACCTGTGCTCCACTCCTCAGCACATACCTCACAGATACACACACACATTTACCACCCGTATGGCCGGGCAGCACATACCCAACCCTGGAAGTGGTGTAGTCCTCATCCTCATTGAATCGAATGGATAAGGATAGTTATAAGGACATGATGGTGTGCAGAAAAGCGAGCACACAACTGCTCCCAAACATCATCTGAGCAGGGGAAGCTGCCCAAGGTATCCACACGGGAAGGCACGGGCGGGGGGGGCTCTCACTTTAAAGTGTGTAGATCACTCGTGGGCTCAGGCTCCAGCAGATGATAAAGTTATAGGTGGCCTGTGAGAGTAACATGTGTGTTGACACGAAATTGCCACACGTTTGCACTCAGCCACAAGGAGCTTGCTTTGCTTGAAGATGTTCTCCACATCCAAGTGTCCTTGGGCTCCATCTAGAAAAAAAGCCTGTGGCATCTCGTCACCGTGTTGGTAGTTTGCTCAGAGTAGCTTTTCGATGAACTAAATGTGTGCCCATCAGAGTGGGTCTGGCTTCCCAGCCCACAAATTGTTTATTGATTGGAAGAGGGAAATGAACTACCTGCAGTCGGTGCCCAGGTGACAGTATGCCTGATTGGATGTCAGAGACGACAAGGAAGGGAGTTTGAGCCTGCCACACAGAGCAGGGGTGTGTTCGTGCATTCGCCAGTGTTGGCCTCAGAACTGTTCCCTACCTGGTTCAGTAGAAAGCCTGGTACCCTCGCTCCTTTTTAATGACACTACACATGGAACCAGAATTCAGACTTAGGACTCAGATCCTGTCTCCTCCCCTTCCTTACCCATCACTGTCATTAGGTAGAGGCAGGTGGGATCTCTGTGAGTCTGAAACTCGATTGGTCTACGTAGTGAGTACTGCATCAGCCAGAGCTACATGGCGAGGCCATTTCAAAAACAAAAACAAAAATCATATTATGTATACACACCCATGCATGCACACACGCACACACGCACACACACACACACACACACACACACACACACACACACACCTGTATCAGGTCTGGGCTTCTCCCTTACTGTAAGGATGAAGGGGACTCTGTGGGTGTCTCAGAATCTCTCTGAGTCTGTTCACTAGACACGCTCCTCTGAACGCAGCGCGTGTGGCTGTCACTCAGTGTCTGCGGATGGATACTTAGTCCTCCCTACTAGAAAGAGAAAGCGTGCACCGCTAACTTTATTCCTTTTTATCTTGATAGAACTGAGATACCCTGAATAGTAGGCAAGCTGGAGCTTTTGTTTGTTTGTTTGTTTGTTTTGTGTGTGCACCTCTAGCTTGCACACAAGTCAGTGTGCTCAAACGCATATATCATCCTCATCCAACATGATCTGCGCGTGTGCATTTCAATAAAGTCTCCTTTCTTTGATTCCAAAGGGGCGGAATTCCACCTGACTTGCAAAGGGATTCTTCCCACACATTTAAGTCATTTGCTCACCCCTTGGCAGGGCTGAGGGCTGCGTTTGTTTGGTGCCCTGTTCAGTTTACCCTGCCTGGGAGATGAGGCGGCAGTAACCGGGAATGCCTTGAGCCAGACACATCCTCAAGCAATTCAGTTTCAGGACAAAGCCTGTCTGGGAGCTGCCTGTCTAGGGATTGATGGGTTCCTGGCAAGTCCCACATGCTGTCTTACTGTACTTACTATGTGGTGCCATGCCATTTGCAGCTGACCTCTTCTTCCCCCTGTGCAGGTGATTGCAGCCGAAGGGGAAATGAATGCATCCAGGGCTCTGAAAGAAGCATCCATGGTTATCACGGAGTCTCCTGCTGCCCTTCAGCTCCGGTACCTTCAAACCCTGACCACTATCGCTGCGGAGAAAAACTCCACCATTGTCTTCCCTCTGCCCATCGACATGTTGCAGGGCATTATGAGTTCCCACCACTGAGCAGTCCAGCTCTATGGGAGAGCTGTGCTGAGTCCTTCCCAGGGTAAAGAGGGGACAAAGTTAGCCTTTAACTCTTGGGGAGATTAGCTGAAAGCTTGACTGTCCCCCTCCCTCTCCTTTCCTGTATGTGCACTGTAGGGGCTCTTAGAATGGGCAGGGATCATAAAAGCAGATGAGAGACTCGCTCTGGAGCCAGGAGTGCAGCTCAGTCGCAGAGCACTGGCTTAGCCCGTTCAAGGCTCAGGGCTTCATCCTCAGCACCAACAAATAAACAAATAGGCAAGTCAGGGGAAGGGACGCGTCTGAGCCCAGGTAAACACTCTGTGACACTGAAGAACTGTGCCACCCACTTCTCTGGCCGCCTGTGCCTTCCCTTCAGGGGATCCTTAGGATCGTTTTGTTTTGTTTTGAGATAGGGTTTCTTAGAGTAGCCTTGGCTGTCCTGGCCTTGAACTCAGAGATCCCCCTGCCTCTGCCTCCCCAGTGCTGGGACTAAAGGCGTGGGCCACCACCACCTCTCCCTTTAGGAAATCTTAAGGAAGGACATTTCCCCAAAGTTCATCCACCCACTCTATTCCTCTCCCTCCTCCAGCTTGATCCTGTCAGAGCCAACAAAAAGGCTCACGCTGGCCCTTCCGAGACCGAAGGTCACTCCTGTCATAGTCCTTTTGAAAATAGTAGTTGCAGTTTTTAAAAACCGTCTTGGGCCTCCGCCCCACAACCTAATGATCCCTGTGTGTGGCCTTGTTTAAAGCAGCGAATCTCTGCCACAGGAGTGCTCCCTTCTCACTCTCGCATATTTTCATGGATCAGGTTTTTAAATCGTTTTGAATTTTAAAAATAACTTTGAGTTCTATCAATAAAAGTTTATGTCCATTTGATTGGCTCAAGTATTGAAGAACCTTTAAATTCCTTAAGAAAGCCCTATCCTCTGCTTCCTGCATACCGGTTACTACTAGACACCGCGATACCTTTGATTATTAATCCTACTTTAGCAGCACAGGGAATTCCTAACACGTGGGCTTGTGATTGGTCTTGCACAGACACCCATGCTGAGCTCCGTGCAGAGGTGAGGCTTTTGTTTGATTAGTTTTGTGGGTTGTTTCTCATATAAAACATTGATACCAACAGAGGAAGTGTTCCACACCACTGGACATGGAGCACACACCCTGTTCCTAAGCCCTGTGCCCAGCTGGGTGTTTAGAGATGTGTAGAGCGCGTCCACCCAGACGCAAGTTGCATTTACATTTTGAATTTAAAATGATGGTGTTATCTGTTTGGAGAAGTGGCTCGCCCTACACTGAGGACCAGGAAACCCTGTGTCCTGGGGAAAACACCTCGGAGGTAGGAAACAGTGCCCTTGGTCTTCTAAATTTCCCGTCCAGACACCAACTGGCCTTCGCTTCTGTGCCTTGTGAATTAGTAATCCAGTAGGCTAAAATCAGTCACAGGGAAGGGTGAAGAAAAGCAAGTCCGTAGGAAGGGGTGCTGGTGTGAGGGTTTCCACACATCCTCCCCTTCGGCTGTGTACAATAAAGTGTGTGCCCTGTGACCCGACTCTGTGAGCCTTGTTTCTGTCTGCACCACGGAGGCTGTTTTGAAGATATTCACTGAACATTGCATTCATAGTTGAGGAAGGCCTTAAATTTTAACTTCAGTTTTAGGTTATTGGATTTTTACCAATTCAGGACAGAGAAGCGTTGGTCAAGTCTGTAACCACAAGTTTACAACACTGGCCGGGATAGAACAAAGAAAAGGACTCAGAAGACTTGCTTAACTATGACTGTGCTTTCCAGTACGTTGTCTCCACACTGCCGGTCTTCCCAGGCCTGGCTACCCACCAGAGCCTCTCAGATTTCCTTTTAGCAGCAAACCTTTCTTTCCAAGGGAATGGTTCACTGATGGAGATCTTAAAGTGTCTGTTGCTGGAAGGTCACATCTATAGCACTCAAGTTATTCAGTAAGGACAGTGAGGGTTGTTAATCAGGTACGAAAGGCAGCCTGTAACCTCGGCTCTGGGGGCTGAGAGATAGCTCGGTGGCTAAGAGCGCTGACTGCTCTTTCAGAGGACTTGGGTTCAGTTTCCAGCACCCACATGGTTACTCACAACCATTTGTAACTCTAGTCCCAGAGGACCCAACACCCTCACACAGGCATACATGCAGGCAAA
This sequence comes from Rattus rattus, assembly GCF_011064425.1. NCBI lineage: Eukaryota > Metazoa > Chordata > Mammalia > Rodentia > Muridae > Rattus > Rattus rattus. The sequence continues at coordinate 325,553 of NC_046158.1, forward strand.
ACACCAATGCACATAAAATATTAAAAAATAAATAAAAATAGTTAGCTTGGTCTCCACTCAGCTATGCTTCTCAGCATCAGATTGTCTTACCACTTTAGTGTTTGAGTTCTGTTTGTGAGATCACAAGAGAGCCTCACAGAATCCCGAAGGTCCCAGTTCAAAGATCACGATCCTGAGGGTTTCTCGCTCTGCACCGTCTAGTCTCTGCGCCACCCAGCCTGGAGGGCGACCTTGGCTGGTTCTATCTGCTGTCCTTATGAGAACGTGTTAAAAGCTGTAGAGATTCTTTGAAAATTGTACATATAGGGGAACTTGTATACTTAAGGAGGGGACACTCTGATCTGGCTACTGTGCCTTCAAGACATCAGAACTGCTGCACAACTTTATCCCAGTATTCTCACTCTACGAATACTCCGTTAAAACAGCTTTGTGCAACTAAAGATTGCACCAAGGAAGCAGCAGTGTCTCCAGCACTGAGTGCTGTGCACAGCAAGCTGCCATCTTTCACTTACATTCGCTGCCTGCCTCCTGTGTGCGGACCAGCCCGCGGGACTCTGGATAAGTTAGGGCTGTCTGTCTCTTATAGTGACGCCCATGGCACCAGGTAGAGAGCAGGTCCAGGTGACGCTAGGATGTGCCTAAAGGAGATACTGAGATGATGCAGCCAGCTCTTTTGGACCTGCTCTGTAGCCTGAGGGTTAGGTAAAAGGAAGCTGAAAACCAATGTTAAAACAGGTTTCAGGAATCTAGAAACGTGGCACTCATAACAAAAACTGCAGATCTCCCCCCAAAAGATTCTGGGGAAGAGACACAAGATGGTCCCGTGAGTAAAGACAACTGCCTCCACCCTGAGGACCTAAGTTCAATTCCCAGGATACACATGGTGGAGAGAGAGAACTGACTCCCATGGGTGATTCTCTGATGTCCCCAGATCTGCCATGACACCACATATACTGAACATTATTTTAAAGATTCTGGGGGAAGAGACTAGAGAGGTGAATCAAAGGTGAGGAGAACTTGTTCCTCTGGCAGAGGACCCCAGGCTCTGTCGTTCCAGTACCCCCCTGGTTAGAGGGAATTCACCAGAGATGACCACTCAGACACAGCTTATAGTCAACTGAAATAGCCTTCTGGAATGCCAGTCTGGGGCAAGTATTTAGGGACCCAGGTATATCCCCAAGTGTTCAGAGCATGAGATTTCCAAAGACAGAAACCTCATTCTGGCATCTCACATTAATCCCACCAGTCCAGAATAAGACCATTACCACAAGTTAAAGCAAATTCGAAGCAAACTTTAATTAAATACTGGCCAGAAGGATGGACTCTTGCCAAGTCAATACCCAGGTCCCCAGGAAATGGCTGGGGGTCACATTTTGCAGGGGCTTAAAAAGGTAAAGCCCACAATTCACTGCATTTCCCATCAGGACCAATCAGGGGCAAGCATACACCTTGACATAATTTCCTGCCCACGTAGTGCCCACATGTGACCAAGTACATCCAGTGTAGGTGGGCCAAACAAACACAGGACAGACAGGGCCTTAACTGTCTTAACTGAAAACAGAACCCTTAACCTGCAGGATATATATCTGCTTTGGTCTCCCAATAACTTGCAAGGTTCTTGTTCCTGTTTTGCTTCAGGGGACAGGCTTCACAGAAGCAAGCAAGCCACACTGGTTATCCACATCAGCAGGCGTTTAGGTAAGTTAGCTGGGACGTCCTGACCTTGGGATCCAAGGGATTTTCCATAGAGATCAACCTGAAGTGACCTCAGCCAGAATACGAGATGGAGGAGCCTCTGCACTGTCTTTCCTGTCAAGAAAGGCAGCTTATAATCAGCTGCAACTCAGTTCCAGGAGATCCAACACTCTCTGGCTCTCTTGGGGACCAGGGGCACACATGGTGCACATATATACACGCAGACAAATGCCCCTAAAAATACAAATAAACGCTTAAGATTTTTCTGAGGGAAGGGAGAAACAGGTTGGAAATCAAACCCTCTGAGAAAGACTGCACACCACAAAGTTGTAGGAGGTCTACTGTCCGATTTTTAGTTGTAGCATCTGGTCCCCCACCAAAAGTCAACAAAATTGCCATCCACCTTGTCCACTTGCCTCCTTGCTTCCTTGGAAACCCTGCACTGTTCCCAGGGATCCCACTAAGAATGTTCATTCAGGAGAGGAGAAATTCACCCAGCAACCGGATGTACCTTTCTGACCTATGACCTCACCAGGAATGGTGTGAGGACTCTTGAGAACTGAATAGTGAACTTGGAAGCAGCTCATCATCTCTCTCCCAGAAAAACATTAAAAAACGATGGATCTGTCTTTCCCTTTCCCTAAGCTCACCCATGCATAGTTGAGAGCCAAAAGGCCTGTAGACATTTTGCTACCACACTGATGCTCAAAGTCAAGAGAGACAATGGGAAACCTAGACGTAGCAGCTTGAGTCAGACACCAAGGCCCCATAGATTCTGGATTCACAGAGAGATCCTGAAGCAATTTGGTTTGGGTTGGTTCTCTACCACACACAGTCCAACACATCCTATCTGACCCAGCACAGGGCATGGCTTTCTCCCATGATGCACTAGAATCTGTAATTTTCTACCACTTAGCAGGAGTCCTACATTGGATTAAGCCAGACCACAGATTTCCAAGAAGTAAGCTAGTTTTGTCCAGAGCAGCTTCCCACCTCCCTGAAGGGAAAGCCCTGTTGTGTGATGCTGTCCCTGGGGAGGTATGAAAAAAACCTGCTCGCCCAGATAGTGAGCCAGCTGTAGAACAAAGTCTGGATAAAACAGAAATCTAAATTGATGAACCACGTGGCTTTATTGGGGTTCTTAAAGGACCAGAATGGTTCAGAGACAGCTGCATCACCAAAACCCACCATAAGGGATGGCTCACAGAAACTGGGAACCTGGAGCTAACAGAGCTGGTGGCAACTTAATAGACTCACGGGTGTCTCTTCCAGGTCCTTCAGTCATTCTGAACTGCTTTGAGGCAGCCTTGCTTCTTTGAGGGTGTCTCTCGGTGTCCTTAACAGTTTATAAAAATTTTGGAAGGGAGAGCCCTAGCAGATCTGGTCAGTTTCAGGGACTTCCTGAAGCCTTTGTGTTGTTTACTTCTGACCTAAGCTTCATGAGTTTCCCTCCAAGATGAAATCTCTGTGAAAAAAAAAATTGCTCACAGGCCCTAGGAACACACTTCTGTTCTGCTATGCATTTTCAGTGTGTTAAACTTAGCAGACCAATTGCTTTGACTCCTAGGCAAGGCAGGCATAGAATCAAGAGCAAGCCCCTTGGCACAGTGCTTAAGTCTCCTGTCTATTGCTCAGCTTTGAGGTCTAGCACTTCCAAGCTGCTCTGGCCACATATCTAACCCTGAGTGCACCAGTCTCCCCACAGCACCCGCCTTTGTCTTTGCTACAGCTCTGCTTGTAACCATCTGCCTCACACCCAGCCCATCACCTCTTCCACCTGGAAAATTCCTCCTCTGTTGCCCTCAACCTCTGGCAGTGACTCAGAATCTCTCTTCCTCTGTTGCCCTCAATACTCTGGCAGTGACTCAGAATCTCTGGAGGAAGGACCCCAAGGGAATCATGCTTCTAAAAAGCTCCCTGGACAGTTTCAGGGCCCAGTCAGAGTTGGAAACAATAGTGTAAACACACAGAACTCTCTAAGGCTTCCTATCCTACAAACCTCACCCGGGGCTCTCCTCTACAGTCCACATACAGAAGCCATTCCATAATTGGAGTGGTGTGGACCAAGAGGACGAAAGCTGGGCAGAAGAAACCAGAAGGAAGGAGGGGACGGCAGGCCCTGTTTGTTAGTTCCTTGCACTGATCTGGCACCTCTGTGGAGAAAGGCTTTTGAGACAGTTGGTGGGAGCTTTGATGCTGGTGCACCAGCAGAGATCCAGTCCTCCAGGGACCACACTGCACACCAAGGGCTGCACACGGGTAGGTTTATCCAGGAGCATCTCTAGCTACGGCAGTTGCCAGCACAGAGGTGTCACCAAAGAGTCTTTGGAGCAGCAGAATGAACAGAAGGGACCAGCTATCCAAGCTGATGCAGGTAGACGTCACAGGATGTGGCCCTGTGACAATGCACTGCCCACTTCCTACTCCAGAGAATGCACTTGGCTTTGAACTCTATTCCTGCCACTGTTCTAAGGCTCCTATTCTGTCCAACAATAATAAAAAACGTTGGGGTCGGTCTGGAGAGATGGCTCAACTGTGAAAGAGAACTTGATGCTCTTCAAAAGCACCCAGGTTAGATTCCCAGCACCCACACGGCAGCTCACGAGTGTCTGCAGTTCCAGGAGACACAACGCCTTTTTCTCACCTGCGCAGACAGACGTACATGGTACATATACTTATATGTAGGTGAAACACTCGTTCACATAAAAAAAAAATCTTAAACTGTTTTTAAAGTTTGGGTAGAGGTGGCAGTAACTGCTCGCATCACATTATATTTCTGTAATATCACTGAATTATACGCCTGAGAGTGACTAAAATTAAATCCTGTCATCCACAGCTTGGTATATAAAAAACAAGGCAAATTAAAAAGAAAAGCTAGACACAGTGGTACATACCTAGAATCTCAGCTTTGAGGGAGGGAGAGATGATTTGCAATCCAAATCAAATCTGGGCAACTCAGTGTGAGACCCTTTCCGAAAACCAAATGGAAGATTCAGGAAGGACATGAAGCTGCTCAGAAGGTAATGGAGCTTTCGGCTCAAGCTTGGTGGCCTGCGTTTGAACTCTAGAACCAACATAGTGGCAGGAGAGAAGACGGGACTCTTCGAAGTTGTCCTCTGACATCTACACACGCATGCAAGCACGCACGCACACATACACAGGTCAGGAATACAGCTCAGTGGCAGAGAGCACTTGTCTATCTTGCACAGGATCTGGGGTTCAGTTTTGAGGAAAAGAAACAAAAACAGGCCATCCCGTCAAACTAAAACAAGACAAGACATTTCACCTTTGGCCCAGGCCTATCTGAAAGCTTTGCAAATTTTACTGGACTAAACGGTTAGAGATTTCCACTCAGCCTTCTTTCCCCACTTGGCCTCTCCTAGGTCGGCCCTGCATCTTGCTTCAGTGGTTTCCTGTGCTTCGTTAGCTTTTGTCTGCTAAACACAAGCCAGGGTCATCTGGGGGAAAGGCTGAGCAAGTGCCTCTATTAGGGGGCCTGCAGGCAAGTCAGTGGGGACGCCCGGTACCTCCAGATCACCAGGGTCATGAACAGGGAGGGTCTAGAGCCATGGAATTCAGAAAGCAGCGAGACAGCTGGGGAGAACACACTTCGAAAAGCTTTTATTGGGTTTTATTTCCAAAGTACAGATACTTGAAGCAATTCTGCAAAGACCCTGAGTTTTCACAGGGCTTGTTTTGGCTATCGTAAAAAAAAAAAAACCAAAAACACGCGCACACACACTATGGTTTTCCTGCTTGCCATAGGATCTCTCTGGAAGATGGACAACCCTCAAAGGCACTGATTGGTGACATTGGTGGCTCTGGTCCTTACTCAGGCAGCCAGCTCAGCCAAGGCCCGGTCCAAGGGATCCACCGACCAGTAGTCATCATCCCAGCCGAGGAACCAGCCCACGAAGGAAGGAGGCTCAAAGCCTTGCCTAACGACAGTGATGGGGGTCCGCCTGTCCCGATTCGCTGGGTCCGTCTCGATGTACCGCTTAGCTGCAGACACACAAGGGGAAGGAAACCCAGGGACTCTCAGTGTGCTCTCCTCGGGGAGAGAATAGCCCTACTGATCACCACCAAAGACTACACATGAATTTCCCCCAAAACGGAAGAACAGAAATATCAGCTTTAATTCCCGCTTCACAAGATTCTCAGCCCTTCCCTGAGTGTATCATTCCCTTCCCCCCCGGTGATTATTAAATAAGCCTCTGGATTAGCTTCCAGGATTCTGCCTTCCTACTTGGGGTCTCTAACAAGGCAATCCCTAGAGCATGCTGGGAATTAGACACGGCTTCTCTCCTTCTCCAGCAAGCCCTTGGGCATTCTGAAGGGATACACTGATCTCTTCACATCTGCTATAGGTTAGACCTGGAACGTCCCTCAGAGCCTCTCTAAGAGGTGGCATCTTCTGCTCCTTGAAGGTGATGAAGGCGAGACCCCACGCTTACATCTCCCTTCCAAGTCCCCATGGCTTTGCTCTGTCCACACTTCCCACCTCAATGACTCACTACAGGCTCATTCACCAGAGTCAATCAACCTGGGCTGAAACTTCCAAAATAGACCTTCTGTCTTTAAACTGATTGCCTCTGGTCATCACAAACAACTACTGGGATATCACCCCAAGCAGGGCTCTAGCTCAGACTGAGCAGAAGGTCCCCATCCCCATGGATGCTGAGTATTAGAACAGCATCAGAAGCTGCTCCCATCAATCTTCAACTTTTATCTCACCCCCACCCACAGCCAAAGACCCCACCCCCACCCCACAGCCTTTACCTCACTCCCACCCATAGCTAAAGGCCCACACCCCTCCCTCACATACAGTCAAAGACCCACTCTCAGTCAAAACTCCCAGCCCAACCTCAGCCAAAGACCTACTTCCCACAGCCAAAGACCCCACTTCCTACCCACAGTCAAAACCCCCACCCCTCCACAGCCCAAGGCCCACCCCCACCCACAACCAGAGACATCCCCCCACCCAGAGCCTTGGGTCCTCACCAGAGGTCAAGGCTTCTGTCTTTTCCTCTTCCTGAGAGTCCTTTCCAACCCAGACAAAGACCTGGAGGTGAGATGTGAAATGAAAATCAGGTGAGAGGGGCCAGCGTCAGTCATTGCCTCATGAAGAACAAGGGTGGAAATGGGTCCTGGGTGCCAGCAAAAGACAAAATTCTCCACAACTAACAGCCTTCAGACAGCAACTGTGAAGGACTGGGCAGAACTTCGAAGCAGTGACCTACAAACATGGTTGCCGTTAACCTGTCGGCCTGTAACGGCACAGTCTTCCATTCTAGTTATTGATGGTGGCACAAGAATCTGGGCTCCCAGCTTCTCCTGAATTTCAGGAGAATCTAGAAGCTGGGCCATCCATCACCTTCACTGGGATGAAGCTGACGGGTAGATCCAGTTTACTTCAGGCTACACCATTCCTCACATGTGCTCATCCAAGCCTGCACACCAATAATCAATGCTAAACAACGGCAGAGCTGGAAAGCTCTCTTTAAGAGCTCATGAGTCACAGCTTTAAAGGTATAGATTCATGCGAGTGTAGCATCCCCTGGGCCATCTCCCCAACTCTGCCATCTACTTTTACTATTCTTCCACAATAATCACATTCGAGAGAGGCTGTTATTTATCATCAAACACCTTAGACGAGAAAATGCCAGGCTCAATGGTTTTCCCTTATTTACGGCTGTGTTCCTTACAGAACTGGGAAGCCGTCTGAGTCAGGACTGGTCCTGGGCCCCTTTGACTTGCCTCAGAATCCCCAGCACTCAGCATTTTGCTGGAAGACAGTGATGCTAAGAAACATTGGCCGAGGACTGCCAAGGAGACGCTTAAGCAGGTAATGTCGCTGACCGATGAGTCACTGATGGCAGCCACATTGTTCAAGCTGCAAACACTGATCCTCCCACTGAGCTGTCCCAGAGCTGCCCCATGGGAGAAAGACATGGGACTTTGTGTTCAGCCATTCTACAGCCTGGAGGATGCTGGGAGCAGGCACTTGACGCTCCCACGGGAATAGGTCCAGAGGGGGCAGAGGTCAACTTGATGCAATCCTTCCTTCCCAACATCCCCAACACAGAGCGCCATGCAGATGCTCAACTGATACTGGATAAATGAATGGATGTTGGCTTCCCTGCTGGGGTCTCCACAGCAGCTACCCCAGCAGATGGCACAAGAGGGCTCAGAGCTGGGGAGTGACATTTTCAAGCCACCAAATGACACTAGACACGCGACAATCTACTAAGTTTGACTTTTTGCAAAGACATATTTAAAGCCGGGATTCACACTGCCCTGAAGCTAGGGGAGAGTGACAATGATGTGGGGTTATGTGACCTGGGTCTCTAGGGTTCTGAGTAGATTCCAAAGGCCATGTATCTGTCAGGCAGGTCCCACCACTTCCATGTTACAGCCGTGGACATGGAGGCTCAGAGAGGAGGTGTGGCTTGCAGCCACTCCTGGAAATACCTGGTGTTGGGCCTTTTATGCCCTCCCCATAGTGGCTCATCTTAGACCTAAGAGTCCAGCTTCTCCCTTTACCCAGGGCTTCTCCCTCTCTCCTCCACTCACCTGGTCCCAGGTGTCCAGGAGCATGACGTCATCAGTAGCCAGGTCTTCCTGCATAAGCTCGCCAGGAACCTCTTCGATCTGGGAAGGGTCAAAGGAGGTCAAGGAAGAAACATCAGTCCCATTGGTTTCCAGGATGAGTTTAAAGAGATGATCTGCCTTCAGAGGCCCTTCCCCTGCCCTGGGCCATCAGACTTTCTCTGGGCTCTGAGGTTCACTGACCCCTGAACCCGCCTCCCTCCCTAGGCACAAGCTGAGGTGTCACCCCTAGACTCACCACAAAGCGCCCGATCCTGTTGGAGCAGGCAAAGAGGCGAGGAGGATGAGCGTCCATCTTCTTGTCCTTAAGCCTGGGGGATGTGCGGTAGGCAGTCTTCCCGCCCAGAGCCTCCCAGAAGCCATCTGTGAGGGGAGATCACATCAGTTGCCAAGGGAAACCCTAACCCCATGAGCACATCTCACCAGACCCCAGACCAAACTGTGCCCAAATCCAGCTGGCTGCTTTCCAGTTCAAGATCCCAGGAGGCTCAAGATGGAGGGGAACGGAAAGGAAGGACTGGAGGGGGTAAGTGGGCAGAAGGCACAGCTCGGAGATGAGAGCACACGGGGCAGGGCTAATTATCTCCACTCAGCATGTGAAGTGGTAGAGGACCAGAGACAGCAATTCACCTAATACAGCCTGGGAGTGGAAAAGCCAGGAGGCAAATCTTTTTTACGTCCGATTTCCATGCTCTTTCTACAATGTGCTGTCTATGTGCGTTTTGCCTATCTGGGGCCATTTCTACAGAAATGTATCACTGCTGACGATACAACTTATTCCTGTCCATTCATTCCCACCAGTCACATTTCAAGTCCTCAAAAGCCACAGGGACCTTCAGCCAGCAAACTGGGGTTGGGAGTGCATGGACAGAACACCCATCCTAATAGAGGCCTCCGCTGTTCAGAGAGGCTGCGTGTCCACACACGTGTGGACACAGTACGCACAGACCAAGCTGTCCTCCACTGTTTCCGTGAGATACCAAGAAAAAGAGGAAGGGTTCTAAGCATCAGCAGACAAGAGGGCTGAGGGCGGAAGGGCGGCCTTCCTCTCTATAGATCTGAAGGTGAGGCGCCTCTCTCTGTCACTCATCTCTCTCACAAAAAAATGGGCATCATCCCCTGAGGCCCTCTTGGACTATCTACACCAAGTTCCCCTTTCTCCAGGAGACAGGAGATCATCCATCACTGGCTATCATCCTCATCCTATCAACACACGTGAAAGGTGAAGGCCCCAGAGAAGGATGTGGAGATGGAGCCCCGGGCAGTGGGAATCCGTGGGTCCCAGCTCGCACCTGGTTCACTGCCTTCCTCCACCTGCACGTGCTGGGCCCTCAGCACCTTCAGCAGCTCCAGGGCGCCAGTCTTCTCCGCATCACTGGCTCCTGTACCTACCCACAGGTAGGCGGCGGAGGGGGTTTTCAGCACAAAGGCATCGTTGGAGTTGAGAGCGCCAGCCTTAGGCATTACCTGGAAGCGGGGTGGGAGGGGCAGTGCTCAGCTGATCAGGATCCAGAAAGAACAGGTCTGCC